>NW_015169236.1:156404-194805 GCF_001447785.1 Gekko japonicus | reverse complement strand
GCTCTTCTCAACTCTGTACGCTTTTTTAATTTTGCAGGTTACATGAACACAATTAGCATCCTAACATCTAGGGGAAGGGCCATTTCTGACGATGGCATTATCCTAAACAGAAGTCAATAGGCTTAGAAAGGTGTAACTCCACTTAGCGTGGAACTGTCAGTGAGAGAATCTGCGGAGGGGAGGGTTCTAGGTTCTGTTCCTGACTTCTCCAATAACAACGTCTCAGGTACCAGGTGGTGGGTAGAACTTTGCTTTGCCTGAAAACTCAGCATGCCAGGGATGCCAGCCTCCAGGTGGGGCCTGGGGATCCCCTGGAATTACATCTCATCTCCAGACTACAGAGATCAGTTCCCCTGGAGAAAATGGCTGCTTTGGAGGGTGGTCTCTATGGCATTGTACGCCACTGAGGTCCCTGTGTTCCCCAGGCTCAACCCCTAAATTTCCAGGAGTCTCCCAACCTGGAGCTGGCAGCCCTACGCCCCCACCACCAAGGGGACCTGGCAATCCTAGGCATGCCCATTGCCAGCCAGACAATACTGACTTAGGTGAACCAATGGTCTAATTCTGTTTAAGGTGACATCACAGACATTTAGCGTTGCCCCCCCCCTTTATTGGCTTCCAGTGTGTTTCTGGGCTAGGGTTGCCAGGTCTGGGTTGGAAGAAACCTGGAGACTTTGGGGGTGGATCCGGGAGAGGGTGGGGTTTGGGGAGGGGAGGGCCCTCAGCATGGTACAATGCCACAGGGGGGCTGGTTTCTGTCAGCTGGAGATCAGTTGGGAAAGCGGGAGATCTCCAGGCCCCACCTGGAGGCTGGCAACCCTTTTCTAGGCCCAGTGCAGTTTAAGTCCAGGGTGTCTTCCCACATGAACCTTTTGTGGAAGAGGTCTGCTCTGTTTGGATTGCCAACAGGCTTGGAGGAAAATGTCCTGGCTGAAAATGGATAGCTGAAGCTTTTCATGGCATGGGGGTAAATGACCAAGAAAGTAACATCACATTAAGTCCTTGTTAAAGAAACAGGCCATTTTTCTCTCCAGGCAGCTGGGAAGCCTATGCTTTGTGAACCCACACTGATGAGAGAAGGAAGAGCACAGGCAGGCAGGGCAGAGCTTTTTGAATTTTGCAGGCTACATGAACACAATTGGACATCCTACATCTAGGGGGAAGGGCCATGTCTCCCGATGGCATTACCCTAAACAGAAGTCAATAGGCTTCTGTTGTGCCCAGACTTCAGATCCCTCTCCTACTAGGAATCCTTCACTGCTGTTCTTCACTTTCTGCTGTTTTGAGAAGGCATTTTATTTAGGAAGGCATTTGTGAGCAGAGGACCTCTGTGCTTCTGAGAATCACCGAGGCTGAGGGAAAAACCTGCTCTTGGATGCCAACGCTGACCACGAGGACGCCAGGAAGAAAGCAGCCGGAGCCGAAGCCGGAAGAACAACTATCCCGCCACCTGGGTGCCGGTAGGCAGCCCCCACCCCCGTTTCATGTGGCCCTAGTTTAGGAATTAACTGTATTTGGAAAATTGCCTGTAAACCGCTCAGAGACCTTCGGGTCTGAGCGGTATATAAATCGAATGCATAAATAAACATAAATCAATGGGATCTAGTAGATAGAATGTTAGATTAGGATTTGGGAAACTCCATTTCAGATCCCCACTCTGCTATGAATTGTATTTGTTGATCCTGGCCCCCTCCCTCTGCCAGTAGCCGGGCGGGGGGGAGACCTGGCAATCCTATGGGAGCAGTCATCCTCTTGCATCGTAATCTACCTTCCAAGGCTGTTGTGCAGATAAACTGGGGAAGGAGTGCCTTCGAGGAAGGGCAGGATAAAAATATACTGGAAAGATAACTCCTGTTTTTCCAGTATTGTGATGTTTAGTAGTTCTATCAGAGCAGGTTTAATCACTGACTTGGATCGATGTTGGATGTGTTATCATTTTATAACTGAGTTTGTTTCTCTTAGACCAGTGGTTCTTAACCTTTAATCTGCTACAGCCCACCAAGTATGCAACATTATCGCTGAACGTCTGCCAAGCCTACAAATAACATTACAACAGCACTCCACAAAAGGCAACTTTATTTCTGTAGGTATATTTATGAGATATGCCTAGGATACACAGATCTCAGGCATATATTCCGTGAGACCTCTGTGCCTGGTGGCCCCCAGCCAGCTCCTTAATGCTAGGCTGAATAGAACTGGACAGTTTGAGTCCCTCTAATCCATGATACTCAAGCAGCCCCATTTCTTGCCAACCAGATCAGTTAACTGAGGGTGGGTTGTGGAATCGTTCTTAGAACATGGAATGGAGAGATGGTAGAGATGGGAAAAGACTAGGGTTCCCAGCCAGAGGCATTATTTCACTTCTGAGGAACACCTGAGGGTGCAGTTTTTGCACATGCACTTTCCAACTTCCAGAAGTCGAGTCTCCATGTTGACCGTTCACCAATCCTTCCACGGTGCACTGTAGGGTTGCCAAATTAAAAATACCTGCCGTCGGGGGATCTTCTGTCCGCTCCGGGAGACGCTCGTGGATGCGTGCGACGTCACTTCCGGGTGGCGCGCACGCGGGGGTGGGGTTTCCCCCGGGCCCCGATTCCGGTGCGCCGGGAATCGGGGCTCCGAAACGGGGGATTCCCCGCCCCCCATCTGCATTTGGCAACCCTAGTGCACTGTGATCCCTTTGGTTCACAGTGAGCCATGGTCGCCTAACAAAGATCACTCCCTTTCCTGCTCATTTTCAAAGCTGGCCTAGAGATGGGGATGATTATGCAGTTATGGGCATATTGCCAAGCAAGCAAAAATATGGTGCCCAGTCAGGATGGAATGAGCAAACCATTCCGATGGCCTGAGAGTGCATTTGAGTGATCAAACGAGGGAAAATCCATCTGTGGCCCATTGGCAAGCATTAGGACTCAGGGCTGGCCCGAGGTGTTTCTGCGCCCTAGGCGAGGCCAGCTTGTAGCACCCCCAGGCGATGCCAACCTCCTAGTGGGGCCTGGAGCCCTCCCACAAATATGCGGGGGGGGGCCGTCGGGCGCCACAAGCTAGCCTTGCCCCTGCCCGGGTCGGCTTATATCTCATGCCTCCATGCAGGAATCGACATCCTCCCCCCCCCAAGGCGGTCATGTCGGGGGCGGCCGGCCGAGGGGACTCAGAAGTTGCACCCTAGGTGGCCAGCTTGTGGCACCCCCAGGTGATGCCAACCTCCTGGTGGGGCCTGGAGCCCTCCCAGAAACATGCCGGGGGGGGGGGCGCAGGACGCCACAAGTTAGTCTCACCCCTGCCTGGGTCGGCTTATATCTCATGCCTCCATGCAGGAATCGACAGCCCCCCCCCGGGCAGTCATGTTGGGGCCAGCCGGCCAAGGGGACTCAGAAGTTGGCGCTTTCTTCCTCTTGCCAGAAGAATTTCAGAAACGGGGGGGAGAGAAAAAAATGCTGCCAAACTCTTCTCCCTTCACTGCCATCACCACGCGGGAGCCTTTTTCTTTCAAACTGCAGCCAAGTGGACAAAAACCTAAAGCTGCTGGAGCAGCCACTCTCTCCTTACCTGCTGCAACTGTCTTTGGGGGAAGGCTTAGGGGCGCCAAGGCACCGTGCGGGTCCAGGCGTGAGCTGATGCAGCTCACATAGCCCGGCGGAGGTGCTCTCCGAGCTGTCCAGAGGCTGCTGCGAGATAAGCTGCCACCTCTTTCCCCTTCCGCGCACGGTCATCAAGCGAAGGAGGGGAGGGAGGGGAGCGAGCGCAGCCTTCTCCCTCTCCTGACCCGGCCATCTTCCGCCTGTTGTTTTCATCTTGAGGGCCAGGAGGAGGAGGAGGTTTGTGCAAGGGCTCCTGGCTCCGCCATGCATGTGCAGCTCTTCGGGGTGCCTCCGGCCCCAAGGGGCACAGACCAGCCCGGGGAGGCATCGCTGGTGTGGCAGCAGCAGCTTGCTCCCGGGAAGCGGTGAAGGAAGACGGCGGGACAGGCCCGAGCAGTGGGCCTGGAGCTCTGCGTGGTCGACTGGGGGGGAAGACTGGAGCGCCGCCCCCTCCGGGAAGTCCTGTGTGTCTGGCAGCCGCCCCCACATGGCGCTGGGGTCCTTCCGAACGGAGGAGCCCTGCTCACGAGTCTTCCTCCTCCTCCTGGGTTCTTCCGCCGCCACTTCCCCGCCTTCCTCGCGCTGCTGGCAGCCACCGGTGGCTGTCCCGGCAGTGGCGGCGGGGAGGGTGCGCCCCCCTCCAGTTTGGTGCCCTAAGGACCGGTCCGCACTCTAGGCGAATGCCTAATTCACCTAGTGGGTGAGCCGGTCCTGTTAGGACTGGACTTTCCCAGGAGTCTTTTTACTCCATTTCAGGGGTGGACCAGGACGGGGTGCTGGCGACTGTGGAACCTTTCACAAATGTTGCTGTCTGATTGTGCACTTTAGATCCATCAGGTGGCTTCGAAGTCCAATCTAAAGGCATGTCTGACCACAGCCTTGGAATGTAATCCTAAGAAGAGTTATACCCTTCTGAGCCAACTGGGTTATCTCATACAACTCCCTTTGACTACTTTGGATCCTCTGATGGCCTTCTGTTAAGTTTTTCCTCAGGGGTGAAAGAAAAACTTTACCCAATGGAGAATAACTTTTTTTCTGATGGAGAAAGGCTTCTTCAGATGGGAAAAACTCTTTGTTGAAGGAAGTCTCTTTATTGGAGAAAGGGAGTCAGGATCAAATTTAGCTGAAGAGAGTCATAGGATTCAACACTCTAACTTCAATGGATATAAAAGAGTTGTACTATTAGTCATGGGTAGGGGGTAATTTTTGTTTTTTGTCCCCAGTTAGGGACAATGTATTACTATATTATTTTAGGGTTGCCAAGAGACCTGGAGCAGCATGCCCTATCCCTTTAAAGGAGGCTTAATGTGTGGCAATGGCAGCTGAAGCTGTTCATGGAGTGGAGGTAAATAACATCACCTGGTGAATAATCTCACATTAAGCCTCTGTGAAAGGGACAGAACTCCTTTTTTTCTTCAGGCAGCCCTCAGTGTTATGTGATTTCTGTGCTGTGTGCCACTTTTTAAAGGGCCTGGGTGAGAAATCTAGGATCAGGGATTTTACCCTGAGAAATATAAACCATCTCTTCTCCACTGGCTGTCAGAGGTTGTTCAGAGTGGAGAGAAAGGGCTACTTAAAATCCTGAAGTCCCAAGCACTCCTATTCCCCGCCCCTTCTCCCAGAATTACAACTGATGTCCAGTTAGACTTGAGTCCAGTGGCACCAGTAACAAGGAATAAGATTTTTTTGAATGTAAGTTTTCGAGATACTAATCTCCAGCCTACAAAGATCAGTTCCCCTGAAGGGAATGTAGGCTTACCAAGTGACGGCGGGGGATCCGCATGTCTTTACAGGATCCCCGCCGCGGGGACGCCGATACGCGTTGCACCCGCCGTCGTCAGGATGTGACGCTATGCGTCGCTCTGGCAATGGGGCTGTTTGGAGTCCCATTGCCAGAGCGACGCGCAGCGTCACATCCTGGTGATGGCGGGTGCAACGCGTATCGCCGTCCCCGCGGCAGGGATCCTGTAAAGACATGCGGATTCCCCGCCGCCACTTGGTAAGCCTATGGCAGCTTTGGAAGGTGGACTGTAGGCCATTACACCGTGCTGAGGTCCCTCTCCTGTCCACATCCCACCCTTCCCAGGCTCCAACCTTAAAACTCCAGGAATTTACCAACCTGAGGCTGGCAACTCTATGGAAGCTTGCTTAAAAGCAATATCATAAACCAGCCTTATGAGTGACCAGAAACCAAGGAAAACAGGGCACCTACGGGAGTGTGAGAATAATGAACTTCCCACACAACTATATAAAAAATTCAAGATGGCTGCCTTGTTGTCTTCTGACCATTCTATGCACTGGGGATGCCAAGCTCCCAGTAGGGCCTGACGTTCTCCTAGAATTACAACTGAGCTCCAGACTACAAAGATCAGTTCCTCTGGAGGAAATTGTAGCGTTGGAGGGTAAACGCTGTAGAGTACCATAGTCTAGGAGGTATGCAGTGTTTAATAAAGATGTTCCTTCTCAGCGTTGCAGTCACAACTCACTCAGCCTGCTTCTTAAACTTCCTTTTAAAAAGGTTCTGGAGTGGATTACCATGTGGCTAACAACACAAGCTAGTGTAAAGTTCTGGCCTAGATCAAAAAACCACCAGAAAGTTCTTACAATGGCTAGAGAATTCAATATTTTTCATTTCATGCCTTCTCCACCCCCTTTAGCTGCCCAAAAGTTCTTCATCCCTTCCCCACCGTTTTCTACGGACGCAACGAGTGCACTCTCTGCTTGGCTGCAATGTGGTTCTCCACTAGGTGTCTCTCTTCTCCACTCTTGGGGGAAATCATTTTTTCCTCCCACCTTCCAGGCAAGGCTGTATTCCCTAAATGGAAACAAACGAGCCTAAAGGTTTAAATAAACCTGAACTTTGAAGAATGCAGGTCAGGGCGATCCTTCATACGGAGGTACGTTTTTAAAGCAGGGTGAGGGTGAAGGGCTTCTTAATTCATGAAACATTTAATTGAAGATAATATTCCAGAGACTGGGAGCAGCAGAGGGAAGTTCTACAGGTCAGGGTTAGGTTATCTTCTCTCCTAGCCTTTTCCTACTGCTGAGCCATAGAAGGAAATAAACTGAATGGTTAAAAGGTAGATAGCTCAGGCTGGTCTAAGTAACATAGTGCAAAACATAAAGGATGCATCAGGGTGAAGACAGGTTTTCCAGGCATTGTGGTGCCGAGGAAACCTGTGCTGTGAATTTACATAGAAGTAAGTTCCCTCGAGTTCAGTGGAATTTACTCCCAAATGTTTATATATAGGACTGCAACTCTGTTCTAGGGTCGCCAGGTCCCCCCTAGCTGCAAACATGGGCGTGGGGGGGGTGTAGGGTTGCCATCTCCAGGTTGGGGAACGTCTGGCGATTTGGAGGCGGAGCCTAGGGAGGACAAGCACCTCCATGGGGGTACAGTGCCATAGAGTCCACCCTCCAAAGCACCCATTTTCTCCAGGAGGACTGATCTCTGTCGTCTGGAGATGAACTGTAATTCCAGGGGATCACCAGGTCTCACCTGGAGGCTGGCATCCCTAACTGAGCACACTTTTCCTAGACAGTTGCTTGGTACCAGGTGTATTAAGTGGGCAGAGAACATATACGTAAGTCTGATTGTATGTGTGCATATGGATGGGTATTTGGTTGAGGATATATGTATAGCTGCAGCTGTTGCATACATCTGGAATTAGGAAACAGGGGCCTGTATCCAGCCACATTCTGACGATTAACAGGTATTTGTCTTTCTTAAGTTGGGGGGGGGCGGTGGTCTTGGCAGATTACCCCTTCCCACTACAGACCCCTGCTGTGCTGTCCCCCCAGGGTTGGCTTAATCTCAGGATCAAAATTTCCAGGGGCTCTGGGGGTTCCATTAGGAGGGGGAAATGGATGGAAATTGTTACCCTCTCTTATGAAAAGTTAAGGGGCCTTAATTTTTCTTTGCTGGGTACTTGAATGTAGGCCAGGGTTTTCAGGGGTTAGGGTTTTCAGTTCCTAGCTGCTTAATTTTTGCTACAGAAACTAATTATTAGATGCATATACACAAACATCTGTGTGGATTTCTGTGGCGGTGGGAGGTGTCTCTTCGTTGTGTGTATTGTTCTTTCTGTGAGGCCTTGAGATTATTTCCCATCGGCTGCTGGTTCTTCTACCATATCAAATGGAGTCAACTGCTCCTCTGTGAAGGACTGGGGATTCTCTACCTAGGGGGTGGCAGCCCTTGCTTATTATGAGCACTTTGTGGGATCTGGCTGTCTTGTTCCAGGAGTGGGGTCTTCCGAGTCATCACCTGCTATGGCTTGGCTCAAGTGCTCTTTTCTTTGCTATTTATAGCCCTGTTCACAAGTTACAGTGAATGCATGTACAACCAATGCATGTACAAGACCTGATTGCTCTTTGCGTGTGTGCTGAGTAATTCTCTTGTTAGTCAATGTGTGTACAGCTGAACCTGTGATCGAAACCCCACGTATATTGAAGTACTGGTTCCTGGTTTCATTCATAAAGTGAATCTGTGCTGTATTTTTCTTTCAAACAGATGTGCTCATGCACAGGCAAGGATGCACGTGCATTCACTGTAGCAGGGCTCTTCCAGATAGATCAGGGTGTCACTTTCTTCAGGGATGGGGATTCTTGTTAATACTGATAACAACAAGCTTTCAGTGAAAAATATGAGTGTGCTCTCTCCCCAGGCTACTTTCTATATGTGGAAGGTGGTTCTACTTATTTGTTTAGCAGGAAACACCACTCAGCATCCTAAAACTATAGTCATGAAACGGTTTTCAAGGCTCAAAGTACCTAAAGAAGATGCCCCCCCCAAAAAACCCTGGGTGAAATAAATGTTTTGGTTTTATGCCTGAAGGACAATAAGGAAGATGCCAGGTGAGCTTGAAAGGGGAAAGTCAGCCACCTACCTGGTGGTCTTACGTCACTCCCTACCTTGCCTTTACAGAATGGGGGCTCAGAGATCAGAGCTAGGGAAGAGGATCCTAACTTTCAGGCTGGGCCATACAGGAGGTGGCGGCTGTTAAAGTATCATCCCCCCCCCCAATACATAGGGGCTTTAAAGGTAAGAATCAGCACCTTGAATTGTGCCTGGAAAGAAACAGGTAGCAAGTGCAGATCTTTCAGGCCCGGGGACGGGGGGGGGGGAGTGTGGTATGATCCCTGTACCCAGTTGTCAACAACAGCCTGGCCATTGCATTTTGTAGATTCTGGCAGTTTTCAAAGGCAGCCCTGTTTATGTAAGGTCCAATGTAAGGTCATCACAGTAATGTAAGGTTCAAGCTAGACATTACATCTGACACGAGTCTGGTTGGGGGAACCAACCCAGGCTGACTCTATTATTTTTTAAAACCAGACGTGATGTCAGGGAACTAACATTTCCAAGCACACTGGGGCCAGATTTGGGCTTTAGCCTCCTGCACCAGTTTCCCCAGCCAAAACATAAGAAGAACAGAGTTAAGATGGGGGGGACGCCGACCCAACTTGTGTCAGTTGTAGCATTTAGTTTGGGCCTAAACTGGATGTGATCGGAGCATGGACCTCAGTAGCCAAATTATGTTTTTGAGGAATGGTCATATATGGCGCTAAGAGCCAAAGCTCACAAAAGGCGCTACGTGCCTTGGAGGAGATCTGATCCTCCATTCATGCAAGAGCACCAGATGAACAACAGCCATATCCAGTAGTAAGGGAACCAGTTAAACCTGTTCTTCAGGTTCTGAGAAAGACAGTCAAATTTGTCAAAGGATATGTCACTCAGAAGGCTGCTTGAAGCCTCTTCTTGTTTAAGCACAGGGACCCTAAGAGTAGGGACTTGGGAAACTAAAACCTTCCCTGCATCCTTTCTCTCTTTCCCCAATTTTAATGCCCAGTTTGTGCTGACCTTTTCTCTCCTGTAACAGCTGCTTTGCTTGACAGATACAAAAAATTGTGCAAAATTGCTGGGAAATGTCAATGCATAGCACTGGAGGAAGTGTAGAGTTGTCGTGCATTTTCCTTTCTTGAATATCTACAGCAGGAGTGGAACAAAGTTTGAGTCCAGTGGCACCATTAAGACCAATAGCGTTTAATTCTGGGTATGAGCTTTCATGTACACATGAAAGCTTATACCCAGAATTAAACTTTGTTGGTCTTAAAAGTGCCACTGGACTCAAACTTTGTTCTATTGCTTCAGATCAACATGGTTACTAGGGTTGTCAAGTCCATCTTCCATCCCCAGCGGGGGACTTTGGGGGCGTTCCTGGAGGGGCGGGGCATCTCCGACGTGATGACGTCACGTTGGGGATGTCCGCCGCCTCCCCCTACCCATGCACCAGATCTCCAGAAACAGCAGTTCCCTGCACTCTAAAGGAGCCAGCGTTTCCCTTTTAAATGCAGGAGCCGGCGTTTCCCCTTTAAGAGCAGCCGCGTTTCCCTTTTAAGAGCACGAAGCTGGCATTTCCCTGCAAGCTTGCGGAGTTTGGGCTTGGGAGGAAACACGGGTTCCACACACTTAAAGGGAGAGAGATGGGTGGCTGTGGGTGTTGGGGGCGGGGCTTCCCCCGCCGGCCATCTGGCTGGCGGTGTGGGACCCCCCCAAAAATGGGGGGCCCCTGGCAAACCGGGGGGGGGGGGTTGGCAACCCTAATGGTTACTCACCTGAATCTACAGCAGGGATAGCATTCCGTAGCTGGGAACATACACAGTGAAGCCATTAGTTTTGAGTACAGGGCATCTATTTTGATCTCTGTTATCAGGTAATTGGCAATGCACACTAGGGAGTCTTTGCATTCTGGAGTATAAGACCACCATCTTGATTCATGAGATTTCATTATATTTATTCATCACCCCTGAAGTCTGTGCCAGTGACAGACTGGGTTTGGTGCTCCGTTGAAGGAAGGAAGGCCACCATTCAGTCTGATTGCATCTGATTGTCAGACTAGAAAAGAGGCATTTGTCATGCAGATGATCATTTTGGCTAACACAGTTTTTATGTTTGCATGACCATCTGACTGAAGCACAAGCAGTTTTCAAACGTTTCTGTTTTCTCTGAGTTTGGAATAGGACGAAGAGCCAAAGAAGAGAGCTTGCAAGAGCCTCTAATTTACACCTTTCTTCTGATACAGTCGCTCCCAGTGAACGTCCTGAGATGCAGGGCAACTGCTGTGTTACGCTTGCATGGCCTAGAGAGCAATCCTAAACAGGTCTATGAAGAAGTAAGTCTGATTTTATTCAACAAGGCTTACTCCCAGGAAACTTTTCGTAGGATTGCAGCCTTAGTATTGATTTCTCAGACAGTTATACATTCACTGTTTGCTATCTGATGTGCAACCAAATTGTATATATGTTTTCTTATGCATACAGTTTAATATGATGGACTGTGCAAGAGTAGGTATGGTGGCTACAGTTTCAGAAAACTCCATCGTACAAAATTTCAGAATGCTCCATTGTACAAAGTTGACCTTGTGTACAACAGGGTCTTGAAAAGGTTTTTGAAGATGGAGCCTCATGGGCCAGGTGGTGAGTCGCTATGGAGTCACCATATTTTTTTGCCCGGTTCTCCAGATTAAAGTCTGCTGCTCTTAACCACTACACGATTCTGGCTCTCAGTCAAGCTTGCACCTGTCAAACTTCCCCCATACAAAACAACACTTTAAAATGTAGAAGTCATGTCAACCTTGCCATCTGGTTCTTCTGTGTGACGATGGGCTTGCTGTGTAGGCCTCATTTTTGCTGTTCTGCTTACTGCAAGGTCAGAAGTCTTAGATCCATGACATGCTGGGAGATAACAGCCAGCTAGATTGTCATGTTGTAAGTACCAGAATGCAGGGTTCCTTCCACCTCCCTGTTCTGTTTGTGTGTGTCATTTTTCAGGGAAAGAATGAGACATGCTTAACCAATTATTGCAGGAATAGATCATTGTATTTATGTCAGTCTAGCTACTGGCACGGGAACTGAGCTGACTGAAACAGCCTGTGCTGTTTTCTAAGCGTTCACCTTTCAGAATTGTGACATCCTCCTCAAAAGGTTAAAAAAAAACCCTTCAAGAAAGAAAACTGAAGTAGATTGATGTGAAACCCAGAGACAAAAACCTCCACTGTTCTAAATGCTCCCGGTTGCTGCTAGCCTTTGGCATGACAGAGCGCATGAAAGGAAACACAAAGTGGATTAAATGTGATGGCAAATAATGTGCAGCCCTCTGTTAGAAGACTGGCCTGTCATTATCCTCTGTTTTTAGTGTGATAGTGATCCAAGCTGCGGAAAGGCCTGGAAAGAGTTCCAAACCTTGAAACAGTTTTCAAAATGGCTCTCCTGTATCTCTCATGATTACATACAGAATGTAACTGGAGACCCCCTTAGTTGAAAAAGGGATATCTTGTTACTACATAAGCCATCCAACCCAAAAGGTAGATATCTGGAGTCACCTCATGTAGTCTGGGTTGGAAAATACTTGAAGATTTGGGCGGTGGAGCCTTGAGAAGGACCCCAGTGGGGTGCAATGCCATAGAGTCCACCCTCCAAAGCAGCCATTTCCTTCAGGGGAGCTGATCTCTGTAGTCTGGAATCCAGTTCTAATCCAGGAGATCTCCAGGCCCCACCTGGGGGTTGACAACCCTAGCCATGGATGACCCCCCCCAAGCCTAATTATTCCTCATTCCCTCTCCAATGTCTTCCTATCACTCTAGGTTCTATCTAGTGTGTGATAAAACTTGTCCCACCGTTATCTACTGATAAGAAAGCTTGTCACGGCAGTGGCTATAAAGATCCTTTAATGGCTGCCACCACTCTAGTATGGGTCTCCTCTAGGGTTGTCATCCCCCCAATGGGAGTGAGGGTTCCCCTGATTTTTGGAGCCCCAATCCACCCGAGCCCCACAGCTATGACGTGCCCGGCACAATAATGTCACCCGGAGGTGAAGTCCTCACACTGGGCACATCACAGGCGGAATGCTGTGTAGCGTTCAGTCAAAAACTCTATGGTGATGTCACCTCTGGCTGATGTCATCATGGCATGCATGCAAGAAGATCAAGGACAGGAGCCTGGAGTCCCCCGCTGGCAAATGGTGGGGACCTGGCAACCCTAGTCTCCTCGGGAGGGCCCAGAGCACCCACCCTACCCCTTTATACACTCCTTTTCCAATAGGTTTCCCCTCATAAGTGACCGAATGAGGCATGAGGACCCAGGCAGAATAACAAACCATATTTATTAAAGAGACTTAACAGCTGTAATTCAATAACATGTAGGAAAGTGAGCACAGTAAAGGAAGGTAAACCAGCAAAATAAGAAACCCTAATGCGTCTGACTATGCTGTACCTGGCCTTTTCTTGATATTGGGCCTCAAACTGACTTACCCCTTTTGGATGAGGGTTCCCTCCATCTGCAGCCGCTTCACACTAGCTCTGCTTCCTAGGAGTGAACAACCTTCCACTTTTGCAAAGCCTTTTATCACTTCTTCCCAGGCAATATCCTCTACTATTCTGCCGGTGTAAGTTTTCCCTCCAGATCCCCTGTTAGCCAATCACAGGGTCCAGAGGTTGACCTGGAAAATGTAGGCCCTGATAGCTACTCTAGTGCAGGCTTCCCTGAAGTCCCTAGGCCTCCCAAGAGCCTGTAGACTGCACTACTATAGGCCTAGGATCATGACAGAGGAGGGTTGCCAGGTCCCCCTCAAAGTCCCAAGTGGGGGACTTTGGGAGGCATTACTGGAGGTGGTGGGGAGTCCCTAACGTGATGATATCACACAGAAGTGACATCATCACGTTGAGGAGCTGCGCCCCCACCTCTCCCCAGCAATGTTTAAAGGCATCCTTTAAATGCTGCTGGCGAGAGGTGGGGGGGAGGCCATGCGTGCCTGCATTCTGAGCCCCAAATTCAGGGCTTAGAATATAGGTGTGCGGTCCCCACTGCTTCCAAGCAGCATTTAAAGCTATCCTTTAAATGCTGCTGGGGAGAGGTGGGGGGAGGCCACTTATGGCTGCATTCCAAGTCCCGAATTCCAGCCCTTTGAGACAAACAGGAGAGATGGTGGGACAGAAGGCACGGAAACCCGGGGGACGGGGTGGAGCCATGGGCCTCCTGTCCTTCCTGCAAGCCCATCCTCAGGGTTGTTGGGACTGGCAGAGCCATTGTTAAGGGTGGGCCAGGGAGGAAGAGCTGGCTTGTGGGGGAGCAGAGAAGGGCAGCTAGAAAGCTGAACCTCCTTCCTCTCACGCTTCTGATGCCCATCCTTGGCCAATTCCAGAAAGGAGGCTGGAGGGTGAGTCAGTCCTGGGGCTTCGACCCACCTATGGGGGAGCCTAACAGGTCTTTACTGGAACGTCGAGGCAATGTGGTGTCTATGCAGGATCCAGAGAGGAACCTCACAGTGTTTTCTCTCAGGCAGGGGCTTGATTGATTTAGATATTTATATCCTGCTTTATCTCGGCATTGGGCACTCAAAGGGCTGTCTCACATTCTCCCCTCCTCCAGTTTATCCTCACAACAATCCTATGAGAGGGGTTAGCCTGTGAGGAGGTACTGGCCTCAAGGCTACCCAGCCAGGTTGTATGGCAGAGTAGGGACTGGAACGTGGCGCTCCCAGATCTTAGTCTGACACTTCACCAGCAGTAGGGAAACCACAACTTCACAGGACTGTAGCTGAGTAAGCATGATCCTGTTGCAGTAGAGTTGCCACGTCCACCCTGGCCGCTGGTGAGGAATGGGGAGGTAGGGTTGGCATATCCAGGTTGGGGAACTCCCGGATGTTCAGGGGTGCAGACTGGGGAGGACAGGGGCCTCAGTGAGATACAATGCCAGAGTCCACCTTCCAAAGCATCTGTTTTCTCCAAGGGAACTGATCTCTGTAGTCTGGAGATGAGCTGTCATTCTGAGAGATCCCCAGGTCCCATCTGGAGGCTGGCATCCCTATTGCAGAAGGGAGTGCTGTACGGACTTAATCACAGGCACTGCTCCCTCTAAGCTGTGGGTTCTTGTGAGCAAAAATTCTACTTTGTGAGCTACTGGCATTATAGTTGTGAGTGAGCGATTTGGCTACTGCATAAATTAGTTTGCTCTGGAGTCATCCCTCCTGAGCTAAGGCAAAAATGTGTGAGCTGGAGGCTAAAAAACTGTGAGCTAGCTTACACTAACTCAGCTTAGAGGGAACACTGATCACAGGGAACACTGTAGCACTTATGGAAGCTATAGTGTCTATGGACTCCCTTGCTTAGGGCCAAACTAGACATGACATTGTGCACAGGTATGACCCCCCCCCCCCCCCCCCTATTTGAGCACGTTGAAGGGTGAGGGAACAAGAGCACTTCAGCCTGCTGTGCTGTGCGCCTGATTGGGATTGGGACCTCACAGCATTTTTAGATATAAAAACTTTGGGTGGGCTCCCCATGGGGGCTTCAGAACTTCCCGGAATATGTGTAATATATGTGCAGACTAATTGCTCTCAAAATTAAAACTTGTTGAGAAGTCAGGTGGAGGTCATGTGTATCATTCAAGTATTTATTTATTTATAGTGTGCTTTCTCTCTGTGATTCAAGGTGGATTATATGGTGTGAAACAGTGCAACCAAATAGCACATGGCATCTGATAATCAATGCAATAGGACTAGGGTTACAAAAATCAGAAACAATGCTAGAAAGTGTGTGATGTGATGTGTCAATGCAGAAAAATGAATGAGAAAAGTAGAAAATGTGGTAAGAGCAGGACAATACATACAATAAACAGATAATAGAGACCATACACAGTTTTTGTTGTTCAGTCGCACAGTCGAGTCCGACTCTTCGCGACCCCATGGACCAGATCACGCCAGGCCTTCCTGTCTTCCGCTGTCCTCTGAAGTTTGCTCAATGTCATCTTACGCAATGACATCACGTGGAAGCGACGTTATCACGTCGGGGACGGTGTGCAGTGATGCTCTGGTTTGAGGGCAAAACTCTATGCTTTGAAGGCAATTTTATCATAGAGTTTTGCCCTCAAACCAGAGCATCGCCACACAGTGTCCCTGGTGTGATGACATCAGTTTCGCGTGACATCATTGAATCGGCAACGTCACTGTTTTGGAGCCCACTCCCAGAAGGCTCCCTCCCACCTCCTGCCAACATATGGTGAGTACCTGGCAACTCTGGGGCTGTTGGCCTAGGAGGTTTTAGGGGTACTGGAGCCTGAGGGAAAGGAGCAATTGGAGTAGAAGGTAGAATGAAGAAAGGTGGGTGAGAGGAGTCTGTATGGCCAAAATCAACATTTGCATAAATATATTTCTGTACTACTTATTTATAGATCCAAAGTATATGATTTAGGGCTTCATATATTATGAAATTTGCATACTTTTCTTCTCAATATGACCTAATCTGCTGCAGACTTATTATCTTCAGGGGTAAAAAAAACAACCTTGGCGGATATTTTTAATTCCAAGATTTTAAACTGATTCCACATCTGTCTAAGTATCATATGAGCTCAAATCAAAGCATTAAGGAAACATATGTAAACATGTTTCAGGGTTTTTCTTTCATTTTGATTTTTTTGTACAGCTAAAATAAATAAAATACATTTTTTAAATCTTTGTTTATATCAGTGTGCTTAATACTCTTTCCTCACTGAACATCTGTTTTAAAACTGGAGACCTGAAGTTATAAATAATATAGCCATCAGTCCCTACATTTTAAATTTATATTATTGTCTGTTCCACAAATCAGCTCTTAGCCTGTATAAATGTGTTTGTTTCATAACTGGTGATCTTTGAAAAAATAATAATAAATGGTTTCATGAAATTAAATCTGTTGTTTAAAAAGCCATCTTCTAATGCTTTTCGTGATTTGAAAAATACTTCAAAATTGTTTACTGGAAAGACATTGGCAGAAGTTAGGGGAGATTGATCCAGTTTTAAAATTGGTTCTAATTTTTTTTTAAGATGGTGATTAATGCTTTTAAGCCTAAAATAAATTGCAAGGTACAATACTAATTATTAACCTCTGGAAAAAATAGCTTGAAAGGGATGTGTGTATATAAAAGTAAAAAAATGTGTGTGATGAATACGTCTAAACCTTTTATAATTAAAGAGCCAAATTATGCCAAAATTTGGAGCGAGAGATCAACAGAAAGCAAGTATAAGAAAGACTATTTGCATAAATATATTTTTGTACTATTCATTTATAGATCCAAAGTATATGATTTAGGGCTTCATATATTATGAAATTTGCATACTTTTCTTCTCAATATGCATAACTGAAAATATACAATTTAATGTTTTTGATGACATGTTGATTAATAATCCATAAAGTTTCTGCAGCTCAAGCACTGGTTGTTGTGAGATCTCACAATATCTACAAAATACATACCAGAACAACCTCCATTTGTGCATTGGCACGAATCTGAACATGGTTTGTACTTGGATTGCTGGCAACTGCTTATCTCTATAATTTCCCTTTCAGTAAAACATCTATAAGAAGCCTTCTAGTCCCATAAAAATCCTTGTCATTCCCTTGACAATACTCGTCATTCAGGCATCCCTCTGCAATATACCTTCTTTGAAGAGCAATTAACGCTCTTCAGATAACAACTTGCTGCTGGTGGTCCCCAGCCCTAAAGCTATCCAGCTGTCCTCGACCAGGGCCAGGACCTTTTCGGTCCTGGCCCCAACTTGATGGAACTCTCTGCCAAATACCATCAGTGCCTTGCGGGACCTTATGCAATTCTGTAGGGCCTGTAAGGCAGAGATGTTCCGCCAGGCCTTTGGTTGAGAACAGCAACAGTCTCCATCATAGCTAGCACCCTTTGTGCTTCTGCTGATTTTAATATCTGTTTTGCCCTCCTCTCCCCTACCCATGAAGCGGCCAGCAGTCTGAAATGGAATCAATTAATATATGCCATCTTCTTGTTAGAAATTTGTTTTTAATGTTTTAATTGTTTTATCTTGATGTTTTTATGAATTATGTACATTGCCCAGAGCCTAGCACTGCAGAGATTGGCTGATTAACACATTTAATAAATAAATAAATGTAAAGAGCGCATTAACTTTTTTTCAAGAGCCATATTTGGTTCTGTGTTGGCTCTGGAGCAATAGGCTGTGGATTTCTGGGCCCCTTTCACATTACTGTTCTAAACCGGATATTATCCGTTGTTGGCCCAGTTCTGAGTAAAGTGATACAGGGATGGGGGTTTCAAACAGTGAATTTCCTTCTGTTAATGAGCGCTCTCTCTGAAGTGCTATGGTCATTTCAAACAGTGGTAATTTCAAACAGCATGGCTTTTCCCCCCTGCCCTTTTTTGTGGTGTGATATTCCTTGAATTTTTTTAACATTCTGAGCGCTATAGCACCAGACCAATATTGTGGTGCCAAGGCATCTCAATGGTACCACTGTAGCAGTGAAGGGCTATATTGGTTTAGTGCTATAGCACTCAACTTAGAATGTTAAAAAAAGTTTGAGGAAGATCTTGCTGTGAAAAAGGACGGGGGGGAAGCGGCATTGTAGGAAGTGCTACAGACATTTTAAACAGCACACCACAGTGATTCAGAAGCACAGCAAAGCAGTGAAAATGGAAGAAAGCAGTTTCCCTTAAAATAGCTCAATCATGCTTTGCTACCCGGACACAAGCAGCTTTGTATGAAAAGGTAAATAAATCCTGTTAGCAGCCAGTTACTAAAACGGGTCTGTCTGAAATGACAAAAAAACCAAAAAACCCATTAGCAGCCAGCTACTAAAATGAAATACAAAGTCTGTTTGAAAGGGGCCCTGGTCTAAAGACAATAGGGTCTGACTATGGAAGGCAGATACCTGTTGAGGACAGGATTCCCTCATAGTTGTCTCACCGATTTTAATGTGAGAGATCTTTGTCTGTGCTTTGGCCCTTTAATTGAAATCTGTAGGATTTGCATGTCCTTAAATTTAGGTATACCGTGCCTTAGAAACATCATATCTAAGAGTATGCATTGTTAATCTTCTGGAATTAAACATTTTTTAAAGAATAGGTCAGCCTTTATGTGCATCAATGCAATTTAAATGCAATCCTTCCCCCCCCACCACCCCTAAGTAATTTTTTTCTCCTCTGTCTGTCAAAGCAAGCTTGCCAAGAACTGGCACCCAAGATCTGGAAGTACTTCACTATCTTCTCACGAATGCTCTTTAGAAAACTACAGTGCCCGTCATTCATATGTTTGTACATTTAGACAGAGCTGAAATTGGGGTGGGGGGGATTTAAAGCAAAATGTAACGGGACCTGAAACATAAGCTTATTCAGTGGGTTGTCCGGCTTCAGAAAGAGAGATTGGAACACTAATCTCATTGTTGATTTACATCAGAGTCCTGTAAATTTTTAGCCTGTACCTGTTTGAATGAATTTGTAAATGTAGATGGAAGGAATAATTTATCTAATTTTCTTGACAGGCAGATCAATCAAGATAATTCGTTTAAAATGTCCATTTAAAAAAAGATCAGGATACTGGAAATAGTGCATTTTTTGTTTGATTTTCTTAAAAAAAATAGTCATCAATGAGTGAGGAAACAGGGCCCTGTGTCAGTGCTCTTTCGCTCTCTTTTTCCCTATCCTGCTTTCCTAGAAAACCAGTGTAGGGCTCTGGCAGTGTTTTTAACTCTCACAAATGCATAGCTGGGGCTGTAAAGGTGATATTCCCCTCTCCCTGCCTTCAGGTGTGCTCAGACCACAAACCGAGAGCCTTGGCATTCATTACTCCAGTGGAATAAGCCTAGCTTCCTTCCATGTTTGGATCCCCAAGGACATGTGTACTAATCAATGACTTGAACAGTGGATAAGTTAAAGCCCCAAAGAAGGAAAAGGTTCTAAAAGCCAAGACTACAGAGGCAATGCCAAAACCTAGTAGGAATGAGAGCCAGATAATGAATTAATATCATAATCTGTTGAAAAGAAAGGGGGAAAGTGGTACTGTGACCCCAAAAATGCATCAACCCACCCAGGGGTCGTTTCGTAGAAAAAGAGCTAGGGGAACTCATTAGCATAACTCATTAGCATATGCCACACCCCCTGACATCATCGGAAGTGTGTCATAAGGCCACACCCCCTGACATCACTGGAAGTGTGTCATAAGGCCACACACCCCACCCCCAACGGTCCTGGCCGCTGCCGCCGGCCTTGCAGCTCCACTGCGGAGCCCCATGAGGGGCCCGGCGGTGGACCTGCAAGGCCGGCGGGAGTGCAAGGAAGCCCCGCAAAGGCCCTCCCTGGCCCCAGGCAGGCAGGGGTGGGGAGAGGCAGGGAGGAAGCAACTTACCCTCCCTCTTCTCCTGCCTCCTCCTGGCTGAATGAGGGCCGGGAGCGGGGTGGCCGGAAGCAGGGGGCAGGGCTTCGTCATGTGCCCCGCCCCCCGTACCTCACCCGGGGGAACTGCTATCCCCCGTGATCCCCCCGAAATGACCTCTGAACCCACCAATCCATTCTGTATCCAGCCAACTCTATCTCCATTAAGCAGAAAACAGGTTTGTCACATGGAGCTGCCTTATACTAAGTGAACCCAAAGATCCATTGAGGCCAGTACTGTCTGCTCTGACAGAAAGCAGCTTGTTTCTGGCGGGAGATTTTTCACCTACTGCCTGATGCCTTTAACTGGAGATGGAGGGGATTGAAGCTGACACCTCCTGTGTGCATAGCAGATGCTCTGCCACTGAGCCACAACCCCTGCATGGCCTTTGCATGTAAAACCATAGCATGTTTGGAATGAGTCTGTACATACATACCAAAGAGTTTTTTTACTACAAAATGCTGAACATGTTGCTGAAGTCATTTTAGTGTCAATGTGTTGTTCAGTGTTGTGTAGTAAAACAACCCCTCTGATATATACTTACAAACTCATTCCAACCACCTTACGCTGGGGACTTAAATAGTCTTAAGTGCAAGGAAACTTGTAAAATTTATACAGGTCTGTTGAACCAACAAAACCCCAGGACGTACTGAGCTATATTGTTCTTTTTTCAAATTAATATTATATATTAAATGTCACTGTCACAAAGTCAAAGTGGACTGTTTCACACTGAGGTACTTATTTCCCTGATTTCAGTAGATGTACTCGAATGTTTAAAGCCAAACCTAATTTAAATCAAATGGAGAGGCCTCAAACCCAAATTGTTCGTTAGGAGAATAAACTTTTTTTAAAATCAGGAAAATAGCCAAAGGCAATACATGTTGAATAACCTGACATATTTGAGTTTGCTTTCCTTTTTCCAAAGCAATCAGAAAACAAAAGACATATCAAATAGGTTAAAACAATTTTGGAAATGAAAGCTGAGTGTTGATCGTGGGATAAACTTTCACCCTCACTAAAGATGTTGCTGCATTCCCGTAAAGTGGAAAATCATTGTTTTCCATTTTACCATAAAAGAAATCTGGTTTATAAAATTATGCGTGGGTGGAGAAAAGTACACAGAGAGCGCTTTCTCTCTTTCTCCCATAATACTAGAATTGGGTGGCACTCAATCAAGTTGACGGGCGATAGATTCCAGACAAACAAAAGAAAGTACTTCTTTAGTCAATAAGTAGGTTTGCCAACCTTTGGGTGAGGCCTGGAGAACTGCTATTAGAGCTGATCTCCGGACAATAGAGGTCAGGTCCCCTGGAGAAAATGAGTGCTTGAGAGGTAGACTCTGTGGCATTGTACCCTGCTGAAGTCCCTCCTCAGCCCAAACCCCATCTTCCCAAGGCTCCACTCCCCAAATATCCAGGTATTTCCCAACCCAGAGCTGGCAACCCTACTCAATAAGTAATTAAATTATGGAACCACTACCGCTGAAAGAAGTGATGATCATGCACAATGTTCCCTCTAAGCTGTGGAGTTTTGTGAGCAAATATTCTACTTTGTGAGCTGCTGGCATTCAAGTTGTGAGCGAGCGATTTGGATCCTGCATAAATTAGCTTGCTCTGGAGCCATCCTCCCTGAGCGGAGACAAAAATCTGTGAGCTGGAGGCTAAAAATCTGTGAGCTAGCTCACACTAACTCAGTTTAGAGGGAGCACTGTTCATGAGCACAGATGGCTCTAAAGGGGAGGAAAGGCCTATTGGCTACAGCAACAGCAACTAAAGAGAACCTCTATATACCGAGGCAGCAATCCTAGAGGAAGCCCGTGGCTTCTATGCCCTGTTTGCTGGTCTTCCAGGGTAACTATTTAGTCACAGTATGAAACAGGATGCTGGACTACATGAATCACTGGTCTGATCCAGCACGGCTCTTCTCATATTCTTAGGAAACAAATAGCTCAGTGTAGCCCAACTGCTTGCCTTCCATCATCAGGGCTCTCTACAGACCAGAATGCTTTGAAGACAAAACTTCAAAAATTGCTTGGAGGCTTAGAAATAAAATGGACAATGAACTTTGATGGTAGCCAATGGGATGGCAATTTTAGCCTGGAAATTTTAGCCTGTTCTTTGGTTGGAAGAGAATGTTAGTTAATTACATTCTGGCATGGTAATTAGTCCTGACTGTGAGCAGACCATACCAGACCGTATGTATTGTCTTTACACCAGAGAATGGGCCTCCCCAACTGAATGGATATATGCAGCATCCCAAGGACCTGTTGTTTTTGGCTGTACTTCATTCAACACCCGCTTTTAAAGCTAGTACGATTTTCTCTGTCATCTCCCTTATATATAAAAGCCGAATGGTGGTGGCACTTCTCTAGAACATTCCACACGCTCCGGAATTGGTTGGCACCCTGGTGTGTCACTCAGAATGTCCCTATCCATTGGTTGCATTGCTTGAGTCTCACCTCCAACATTCTAAACAGTTTGCTGTTCCCCCCCCCCCATAGCCAGTCAGAACACAGAGGTTATTTGCATATGCAGCCTCATTGGCCTTTGCCTCGGAACACAGAGGTCGTTTGCATATGCGACTAGATTGCCTTTTGCCTCTAACATTCTAAACAGTTTGCTGTTCTGAGGTAAATGTGTCCAATCTCCAGGTGAGGGCTGGAAATCACTCAGAATTCCAACTGCTCCAGATGGCAGAGATCAGTTCCCTTGGAGAAAATGGTGGGCTCTGTATCCTTATATGCTGCTGAGGTGGCACCCGTATGACAGCCAATGTGACGTAGCAGTCAGGGCTTCAGAGCACGGGAGAGGCTGCAGGTGTGTGGGGGGTGGAAAGCTGAAGAGTGAGGGGGAAATAAAGGTAGGTTGATGATTGGCTGGGAAGGAGATAGGGCTGCCAGCTCCAGGTGGGAAATTCCTGGAGATGTGAGGGATGGAGCCTGGAGAGGGTGAGGTTTCAGGAGGCGTGGGACCTCGAACAGGTACAAAGCCATAGACTCCACCCTCCAAACCAACCATTCTCTTCTGGGAAACCATAATTGCCAATCTCCAGGTGAGGGCTGGAGATCACTCAAAATTACAACTGTTCTTTAGTTAGCAGAGATCAGTTCCTCTGGAGAAAATGGTGGACTCAGTGTCATTATACCCTGCTGAGGTCGCCACAGCAAATTGACACTGAGTGTCCAAGGCCGGGGCACCCACCCAGAGCCTCTTTCTAGAGGCCGTTGTATGTATTTCCACAATGGGCCTTTTCCCTAGTTATTATATATTATTGAAAACGTTATTTGGGAATCAACATACTTTGAAAAAAGCACCGCTGTCAAATGAGTCTGAAGAAATGTTGGGACAATAAAGAGATTAACAGTGTGAAGGGGAGGGCTGTGGCCTAATGGTAGAGCATCTGCTTGGCATGCAGAAGGTCCCAGGTTCTGTCTACAGCCTTTCTTGTTAAAAGCATCAGGTGGTAGGTGATGTGAAAGACCTTAGTCTGAGACCTTGGAGAGCTGCTGCCAGTCTGAGTAGACAATACTGACCTTGATGGACAAATGGCCCATGAAAACTGCCATAAACTGAGTCAGACCCTTGGTCTGTCAAGGTCAGTATTGTCAGTATTGTCTACTCAGACTGGCAGCGGCTGTCCAGGGTCTCTCCAGAGATAATTCTCATTACTCACTACCTGATCTCTTCAGTGTATGATAATGGGGATTAAACCTGAAAATTTCTGCATGCAAAGCAGTCATAGGGTTGCAAGACCACCAGCAGGGGATGCAGGGAGGGGAGGGTTGCCAGATCCAGGTTGGGAAACTCCTGGAGATTTGGGGGTGGAGACTGGAGAGGACATACCTCAGTGGGGTACAATGCCACAGAGTCCACCCTCCAAAGCATCCATTTTCTCCAGGGGAACTGGTCTCTGTAGTCTGGAGATGAGCTGTAATTCTGGGGGATCCCCAGGTCCCACCTGGAGGCTGGCATCCCTAAAAGCAGGTATTCTGCTACTGAGCCATGGTCTTTCCCAACCTCTTTTTCTCTAGACCTGGACCTGATCTCAGCATTGGACCAGGCCTGGAACAGACCCCTCTGGATGAGGAGGTCGAAAACAAGGCAGGGTTCGAGTCAGGGAGCTTAATGTAGACATCTTCGTTGTTTATCAGGGGGCAGCAGATCCTAGTGGAGAAACTGCTGCTGCTCACCTAAAGTGTATGGTTTTTAAAAAAAACTTGAGGGGGGGGGAAACTTCGCAGTTGTTCCTGCTTTTCTGGCAACTGGCCCAACAGGAAAACAAAAATGGCTAGGTCAGCATTTTCTTTGGTTTGGCATCCCTAATCTGTTTGGGATGATGATGGTTGGCTCCTGTAACACATGAAACAGTAGTTGGAGGGAAATACCTTTGAGTACTGCGGTGGCTCAAGTGGTTAAGACACTGAACTGCAGGCTGTGGAAGGTCAGTAGTTCAGCAGTTCAAGACCCGGGTGCCCCAAGACGGAGTGAGCTCCCGTCTCTAGTTCCAGCTCCTGCCAACCTAGCAGTTCGAAAGCAAGAAATTGCAAGTAGATAAATAGGTACCACTTCGGTGGGAAGGTAACAGCGTTCCATGCGCCTTGGTTTTTAGTCATGCCGGCCACATGACCACGGAAACGTCTTCGGACAGCGCTGGCTCTTTGGCTTTGAAACGGAGATGAGCACCGCAACCCTAGAGTCGGACTCGACTGGCTTTCGAGCAAGGGAAACCTTTACCTTTACCTTTACATACAGAGTGCATTCTCCTTCACAGACCTTCCTGGTTTGGGGACTGCTTTTCAGGGATGCTTAAGACTCGGGCTGAGAACCGTGGGTTGTGAAATTCCTGTAGATTTGGGGATAGTGGGGTTTGGGATGGGAGGGCCTTCAGTGGGATGTAATACTATGCAGGCCACCCTCAAAAACAGCCGTTTCCCCCCCAGAGGAACTGATCTCTATCGTTTGCAGATCAGTTGAAATTCCATGAGATCTCCAGGCCCCACCTGAAGGTTGGCAAACCTTTTTAGTCTTTGCATTTTTGGTTTCTGAAAGGATTCTGCTGAAAGGGATTGGCATTGACACAAGAGCGCAGGTGCTGGGCTGTCCCTAGATGCACTGGCAACAGAGCAGCCGCATCTTAAATTTCCTCTCATCACACTGAAACAACAGCTTTGTGAAAGGCTATATGGTAGACTCCTGTGATTTCATCATTCAGTTTCTGAAAGCCGTCTCGACTCTCTTCTCTCCCCTCCTTCACAGGCAATATTTGCTCATGGCTTGAATTCAAAATTTACTTCTTTAAATATTTTGCTTTGGCTTTTTTTTGGGGGGGGGCACCTTTAGCAAACTTTCTCAGGCAGTATAGAAACCTTCATGCTAAATTAATTTAGTTATGTCTAACTGTTTAACTTCTTCTGGAAATGAGTATTAGATTCTAATCTGCTAGGCACATTTTTAAATGTGTAGCAAACTAAATTCATAAACTCACTTTAATGCTTAAAAAGCGTAGTGGGGCTTGATGATACGGCCGAAATCATTTTATCTTGAAATGTTGAATGCTAACCTAATCAGTTCAGAAGTGTGCATTTGAATAAATAAACTGGTGTGACATAATAATTAAGAGAAGGAGTTGTGGTTTGGGAGGTCCTCAGCCAGTAGCGGTTAGAATATTGCACTAGAATCTGGGAGACCCAGGTTTGAATCTCCACTCTGCAGTATGGCAGCCTGCAGGGTGACCTTGGGCCGGTCACACACTCTCTGCCTAACATACCTCACTGGGTTGATGTTGGGAAGGTAAAAATGAGGAAGGGAGAATGCTGTTTTGAGCCACTTTCAGTCTCCCACTGAGGAGGAAAGTGTGGCATAAATATTTAAGGAAATGAAAACTTTCCTTTGCCATTAACTCCCTTGCATGGATAGCTTTCTCAACCTCCTGTCTACAGCATAAGGATGATAATATTGGTCCTACAGTTTGGTGTAGTGGTTACGTGCGCAGACTCTAATCTGGGAGAACCGGGTTTGATTCCCCACTCCTCCACTTGCACCTGGCTGGATGACCTTGGGCAAGCCATAGTTCTGATAAGAGCTGTTCTTGAAAAAGAGCAGTTTCTGTCAGAGCTCTCTCAGCCCCACCTACCTCACAGGGTGTCTGTTGTGGGGAGGGGAAGGGAAAGGAGTTTGTAAGCTGCTCTGAGACTCCTTTGGGTAGTGAAGGGCAGGGTATAAATCCAATCTCTTCTTCTACAGGGCTGATGTAGGGATTACAAGATGCTGCATGGTTTATTTGCATATATACTTTATTTATAGGCTGCGTTTTTCATTGAGACTCAAGGTGGGTTACACAGTGTGAGTGCAATTAGTAGAACAGTACATCTCATAAGCGATGCAATATGACTAGGCTTATAAAAATCTGAAACAAAGTGTAAGTATTAGGCATGAAATATTTAAGCCAGGGATCCTGAACGTTTTTGAGCCTGCAGGCATCTTTGGAATTCTGATACAGGATGGCGGGCCAGCCACAAAATGGCCGTCACAGGAGATGGAGGAAGTCAACAAATGGCTACCATATTTTACCTTCAGTCAAACAGTGAAGATCCTTGTGCTATAGTGGCAGCTGCTGCCAAAGCAATGTTTTTTTTAAAAAATCTGCACAGCCAATCAATTCTTCAGTGGCCAATCAAAAGCCCTGCTGGGCAAAAGCCCCACCCACTTTTTGAAAACTCTTGGCAAAAGGAAAGGTTTCTGTGGGACCACATTAGGGACCTGCATGTTACACACTGCAGAAAAGAGTGTTATGTAAGTAGAAAACAATGCAGTGAGAGCAAGATAATACGTACGGATGATGCATACTATGCACAGTAGTATATATACTCCACAGTCCCTTTTTCTTTAATAATGTGCTTTTTAGCCATTCCATAGCCTTATTAACCATTCCATAGCCTTATTACCTCCTGAACAATTCTCTGTTAACATTGCAAGTGCTATATAGATGTGAAATACTGTTATTGCCACTGCCAAGAGGGAAAACATAACATACTGCTCTTGCATATGTGATTTTGCTAATATCCTGCCTATCCAGGGTTATGCAAAATTTGCTGTACATCCAGAGATCATTTCGGGGGTGATCGCAGTTCCCCTGGGTGAGGTACAGGGGGCGGGGCACATGACGAAGCCCCGCCCCCTGCTTCCGGCCGCCCCGCTTCCGGCCCTCATTCAGCCAGGAGGAGGCAGGAGAAAAGGGAGGGTAAGTTGCTTCCTCCCTGCCTCTCCCCACCCCTGCCTGTCTGGGGCCAGGGAGGGCCTTCGCAGGGCTTCCTTGCACTCCCGCCGGCCTTGCAGGTCCACTGCCGGGCCCCTCATGGGGCTCGGCAGTGGAGCTGTAAGGCCGGCGGTGGCAGCCGGGACCATTGGGGGTGGGGTCTGTGGCCTCATGACAGACTTCCGGTGATGTCAGGGGGTGTGGCCTTATGACATACTTCCGATGATGTCAGGGGGTGTGGCATATGCTAATGAGTTCCCCTAGCTCTTTTCTACTAAACAAACCCTGTGTACATCCTGTTGTTGCAGTTTGGAGGCTGAGATGCCCGTGACTAAAGCCGTGTGGGCAGGTGATGACCAAAGTGTCTGGGGTTCTCCCAAACTGCCTTGCGATTTTACCAAGCTTGCAGCAGCAAAGAACAAAGGAAATCCTTTGGGCTCCAAAGAATTGTATGAAGATAAACAGAGAAACGAATGCATTAAAATGTGTTGTAATTTTTGTGACTTATCCTTTTTTATGTAATGTGTTTATTTTAAAGGCTATTACCCTTTGTGAAGGTTAGTCATGTTAATGGGCTCGAATCATGTACTAAGATAAATAGTTCTCCAGCTAGTGACACAGTGGAGTTCAGGCTGAACAAAAGTGGACATAGTAGAACCACCTCCCCCCTCCCCCCTTTTTTAAAGCTCTGAGTGGCTCATGTGGAATGGATGCAGCCTTGGAAACAATAAAGAACAACAAATCTGTCAGATGTTCATTGGTGTTGCTGGATGGATCTGGAAGAGAGTCTGAAAGAAAACCTTCAGCGTATGGACATTTATCTTATTTGGTCATCACTGGCTTTTTCAGGCTATACAGCTGAATGTTTTTGAAAGCCCTCGATTTAGTGAAATGCGTGATTTTCATGATGCCAGGCAGGTTTCCGTAAGCATTTGCTAAAGAAGCCACAAGCTCAGCCTCAGCTCTCCAAATTAGGTCTGGCATATTGCGTAGATTGATCTGGCAGATGGTTTGCTTGCCTCGGTCCGAGTTCGTGAAACCCCTGGCCTTTTTCTGTTGATCACAATGAGTTGCTGCGAACCAGAAGAGCAGCCTTTGTTCCCAGTCAGAACCCTATTCCTCTGGGTCCTTAAACGTATTTTGAGACTCTCTTGCCACTTTCACTGGGCTGGCCCAATACCAAAATTTAAATACTGTGTTCCCAGCCAGGCATTCTATTGTCTGTTCTTGGCAGATGTGGGAAAGGAATTTGCATCTAGGACTCCCCCCCCCCATCCCACACTTCCTCCATGGTGCTCAGAACAGCACAAAGGGTGCTCCTTTCCCAGTTTTATCTTCGCAACAAGCCTGTGAGGTAAGTGGGGTTGCCAACTTTCAGGTGGTGGTTGGAGATCTCCTGGGACTGTAACTGAACTCCAGGCAATAGAGATCACTTCACCTGGAGAAAATGGCTGCTTTGGAAGGTGGACTATGGCATTATACCCTTGTGATGTTCCTCCTTCCCCAAACCCTGCCTTCTTCATGCTCCACCCCCCAAATCCCCAGGTATTTCCCAACTCATCTGGCAAGCCAGTTGAGAGTGTGTGACTGAAGAGGCTGGACGAATATTTGTCAGAGATGCTATAGGCTGGCTGGTCCTGCATTGTGCAGGGGTTTGGATTAGATGCTCTATATGGCCCATTCCATCTCTATGATTCTATGACTGGGCCAAGACCACCTAGAAAGCTTTCACAGCAGTGGGGGTGGGGGGTTCGAGCACAGGCTACTGGGTCAATGCCCAGCATTCTAACCACAGCACACTATCACTGAATACATGGTGGGGGAAGTCCCATGTGTTATTCGTGTATTTCAACCACAAATATTGAATTAATTTAGATCCATCTGCAGATAAAATCTCTATGTAGATGCAGATTATTTCCTATTCCTGTCAAAATGTTACCTCTTGGAAGAATTGTCCTTTGACTCTTCATTCATGGGTCACCCTTAGTAATAGCGAAAATTTAAACTTGTAGAGAATTGCCTTTTAGAGAACAATCCAAAGCAGTTTGATTAAGAATCCTGATCAGGTTTATTCAGACGGGGCATCCTCCTAGGGGTGTGTTCTTAGGATAGTACTGTTAGAAGCAATAATGTATAGCCAACATGATCTATAGTATACAAGTTTCTTTTCTTGTCCCATTGTCTTCTCTGGTCAAATATGTCCTGTAGGTTTTTATAGTGTCTGAACCTATAACTTGTACAAGATTAGCTAATACTTGGTTGTTTGTTGTGTAAAAAATCTACACAATCCTTTCATCAGAAAAAATAGATTTTCTTCCTCTTTGCAATGGCTAGCGTTTATGAAGTTTCCCTTAGCTGTAAAATAGATGTACCCTTTGCATTCTGGCTCAGTTAATTTCACTGCACCATTATCAAACTATCACTACTGATATGAGCATATTGCCACAGTAGTGGCAGGGAGGAAACTTTTCCTGTTGTTTACCACACTCACCCTCAAATCTGCACTCTTGAAAACAGACCCCCCCCCCCAATAGGTAGGTATGCAAAGTGTGGGCAAAGATACTTGGTGATGTCTAGGTGCAATTGATTTCATCAGATCTAGGAAGCTAAGCAGGATTGGCCCTTAGTATTTGGATGGGAGACCACCAAGGAATACCAGGGTGATGACGCAGAGGCAAGCAATGGCAAACCACCCTCTGAACGCCTCTTGCCTTGAAAACCCCACGGGGTCTCCATAAGTCTCCTGTGAATTGATGGCACTACCCACCACCACCAGGTGCAATTGCCCACTTAGTCATTTTAACTCAGGGGTTCATTGTTAACATCGCTTGAGAATAAAAGCTTTCTGCCTCCATTGAATATGGTTGTTCTTGCAGGAAAGGGGGATGGGGTGGAGGTTGTGCTGTTCAGAACACACATATGTCTGTTCAATGGGAATAGCACCAAAGAATACCTTTCCAGTGAAGTATGCCTTTCATTAGGGATTACAGCATTACTTGATCAAAGTCCACTGGAAATAGCTTTTGGCAAGATAGCTATTCTCTGTAACTCTTCATTGGTAAAGCTGAAGTAAGCCATGGTGATTTTTTTAAAGGGCATTTTGGGAGAGAGAGAGAAAACACCACAAGATCTGTGTTGTGTCTTTGAAGGGAGGTGGGGAAGACATAATGGTTTGGGATCTTAGGTTTTGGCAATAATCAAACAGATTTCTCTGCACAGAAACAAAACCCACACAAATCCCTATTTGTGCCCAGCAAATTGTCTCTGCTTGAAGCAATGAATTAATAATAATACAATACAGGCCTCACATAAATTTAAACATCTCTTTTTTGGCACGCCCGGCTAGATCCATGGTCATCGGCTGCAGTGTGCTGACACAATTCATCGAGTTAAAGAATGTTTGGACCTGTTTCCTGGTCGGGTTTCTTTTCATAATGAAAGTCTGGGCAATCGTCACGTCTACCTGGCAGCTTGTGGGGGAGACACTTTCCTTGTAATTATTTCTAAGTTAAACTGTCTTTTTGACCCTAGACACAAACTACAAATTTGTATACATTTTACATGGTCTATTTCCATTGTAATGTGCCCAGAAATTAGGCACAGGTTTAGCTGGCAACATCCAGGCACCCCCCCCCCACTAGTATTAAAACACACGTGTTGCTAGCAATATTAAGGGAAATACTAAGAACCTCCCTCAATGTTAACTAAACTCTAGGGGGCTCTCTGAAGCTTTAAAAAGGTAAAGGTAAAGGTTCCCTTGCTCGAAAGCCAGTCGAATCCGACTCTGGGGTTGCGGTGCTCATCTCCGTTTCAAAGCTGTAGAGCCAGTGCTGTCCAAAGACGTTTCCGTGGTCATGTGGCCGGCATGACTAAACACCAAGGCGCACGGAACGCTGTTACCTTCCCACCGAAGTGGTACCTATTTATCTACTTGCAATTTCTTGCTTTCGAACTGCTAGGTTGGCAGGAGCTGGAACTAGAGATGGGAGCTCACTCCATCATGCGGCACCTGGGTCCCGAACTGCTGAACTACTGACCTTCCACAGCCTGCAGTTCAGCGTCTTAACCACTTGAGCCACTGCAGCTCCTTTTCTCTGAAGCTTTACAGGAGGGCAAATTGAGTGGCAGCATGGTGGAGAATGGAGAAAGAATTTAACGTTTCCCATCCAGCTTCACTGGCGTTTTCCGGACTGCAGCCACCTTTTGGGTATTCATGGGTGTTGTGGCAGTTACACACTATTGGTGCAATCAGTTCATACTTACATCTCCCCCCGCCCATCCCCCAATCATGGTTCTGTCTGTTCACATTCACAGTGAGGATTAATTTTCTGGGTTCCCCCCCCCGGTTTTTTTTGGGGGGGGGTATGTGCTGAAGTGTTGCAGCGTTTCAGCAGCCTCAAGGGGGCTGCACAATCCCCATTAAAGTACATTCCCCGCCCATCACACACTATTACACTTTGAAGACAAGCCTGCCCTGGTCTCCAGCACCTGTGCCCTTTCTTGGGGGAGAGGCTTCATGAAAGCCCCCTCCTCACTCTGGTTCTTTTCCTTGGGCTTTACTTTAGAGTGTTGCTTGATGAAGCTGTCAGCGTCACCCAAGCCTGCCCCAAAACATATGGGCAAGGTGCGATCCCTTATATGAGAGTAGCCCCACTGGCTTCAATATGTCTACTCTGGTGTAAACTGAGGGGTGGGGATGGGATCCAGGGCATTCAGAGAAGCCAGAATCAGGGGTCATTGGGGGGGGACGCGGGGGGACGCCATCCCCCCGGGTGAGGTGCGGGAGGGCGGGGCCTGGAGCTCCTTGCTGGTGCCCGCTGGAGGTCGCTGCCGGCTGTGGGGAGGACACACTTCCGGTGATGTCAGGGGGTGTGGCATATGTTAATGAGTTATGCTAATGAGTCCCCCTAGCTCTTTTTCTACGAAATGACCCCTGGCCAGAATATTGTTCTCTCCTCCCTTTCCCCACTGAGGTTTATGATTAATGTGTGTATCTTCTTCAGTCTCTCTCGGCATTGTTCTGGTAAACATCTCAAGAGCTGTTTTTGATGAACTGGAGCTGCAGAATTCTTTTTCTCTCTCCCCAAGATGGCCTTGAGGATTGATTCTGAGTCAGCTTCCTGTATAAGGAGACCTGCAGGAGCTGGTGTCAGGCCTCTCAATGGGGCTGACTGACTGTTTCAAGTGCAGGGGCACTTCAGCCCTGAAACTTTTCAGCACTGGCCTACAAATGTATTAAAAAAAACAGTTCGCTGCCCAGTTTGCTGCAGTTATCCATGAGATGGGAAAAAAATGTTCAGATTCTGAGCAGGAGGCTATCTTGTGAATCCATTCCGCAATTGGGGGGGGGGGGGAAATACGGCAAAAACTAGGAAAGAATGGGGGAAAATGAGGAAAGACCTGATAGCATGGGAATGTTAATGAAGTTGTCTGGACACAGGGAAAAACAACAACACAGTAACGATTGGGAGGGGAAATGGAACGTTAAAGCAATCTGGAAAATGCCATTGTTCCAAACTGCATCCCAAAGCTGATTTTCTTCTGATACAGTTTTAATAGAGTTATGAAGCACCAAACAGTTGAAAAGCATGTGAGGAAGCCATGGAGTGAAGAGACAGAGAACAGGTGAAGAGTTGATAATCTCTGCCCCTCCCCCAGTACAGTTGCCAACCTCCAGGTGGTGGCTGGAGATATCTCGCTAGTACAAGTGATATCCAGGTGACAGAGATCAGTTCACGTGGAGAAAATGGCAGCCTTGGAAGCTGGACTCTTTGGCACTGAAGTCCCTCCCCTCCCCAAACCCCGCCTTCCTCAAGCTCCACCCCCAAAATCTCCAGTTATTTCCCAACCCAGAGCCGGCAACCTTACACCCTCCAGTGTCCTTACGCCTAAAACTGAAGCCTCCCCACACTATTTTTAGTAGAAGAAGAAGAGAAGAGATTGAATTTATACCCCGCCCTTCACTACCCAAAGGTGTCTCAGAGCGGCTTACAAACTCCTTTCCCTTCCCCTCCCCACAACAGACACCCTGTGAGGTAGGTGGGGCTGAGAGAGCTCTGACAGAAACGGCTCTTTTTCAAGAACAGCTCTTATCAGAACTATGGCTTGCCCAAGGTCATCCAGCCAGGTGCAAGTGGAGGAGTGGGGAATCAATCCCGGTTCTCCCACATTAGAGTCACTGCACTTAACCACTACAGCTGATCATGTTATAGTAAACTCACATGCAATCTGTATACACTTGAGATTTTTCTTTATATGTACGTTTAATAATTTTCATATTACATTCAATACATGTACAGCTGAACACATGATTGAAATCCTATCGGCTCTTTCTTAAAATCAGATGTCTGCAAGCACATGCAGGTTATATGCACATCTGAACAGGGCTATTTTTTTAAAAAAAAGTGTTAGCATTTCGTTATGCGCATTTCTTAATGTTGAGTTAGCCCCTGAAAATCTTTCTGCAAAATGGTTTCCAACCAAGTACACCTTTTGAGGATAAAATGACCCAACCCCCCAGATTTCGATTCCATGTTGACTGGGTGCACATAGCTTTGGCTAGGTTTCTGTGGACAGCTCTGTGTGAATCACAGCTGACTTGCAGTCAATGCGCCCTCTAAGCTGTGGACTCTTGAGAGCAAAAATTCTGCTCCACTGGCATTAAAGTTGTGAGCGAGCGATTTGGCTCCTGCATAAATTAGTTTGCTCTGGAGCCATCCTTCCTGAGCTAAGACAAAAATGTGTGAGCTGGAGGATAAAAAAACTGTGAGCTAGCTCACACTAACTCAGCTTAGAGGGAACACTGCTTGCCGTGCATTCCTAAGCCGAGTTACACCCTTCTAAGGATATTGAAGTCATTCACCTTAGAAAGGTATAACTCTGTTTAGGATGGCAAGGAGTCCTATATATGTGCCTCCTTGTCCAGCTAGCCACAACCCTCAAGGCTCTGTCCAAAACATCTGGAGTTGAGTCCGGCCGTCCATCCATTAACAGATATAGCCGGGTGTCATCAGAAACAAGGGTTTACTCATGTACCTGAACTAGGGAGTGGAAGGGGCTATACACATTTAGATAGTAGGTGGACGATACCAGCTTTGAACGCTACCTCTGTTAAAACAGCAGCAACAACCCGAAACTTTCAATCTGAAAACCAGCATAATCAGAAAGTAAATTTCTACCCTAGCCTTGGTGCTCTTTGCTGGGCAGTTTTGACACTGGGGAGCAGTCAGGACTGCAAACAGAAATAACCTGGCTCCCTCCATTCTGGCGTCTCATTCTGTTGCATGTGAACACCAGGGCAAATCTTTTTTTTTTTTTTAAAGATGCTTTTGAACTAGGGTTGCCGACCTCCACGTGGGGTCTGGAGTTCTCCCAGAATGACAACTGATCTCTAGACTACAGAGATCAGTTCTCCTGAGGAAAATGACAGCATCAGAGGGTAAACTCTATAGTATACCAGAAATCCCTCCTTACACAGGCACTACTCCCAAATCTCAAGGAATTTCCCAGGGCAGAGTTTGTTTGTTTGTTTATTCAGATTTTTACCCTGCCCTCCTGGCCGAAGCTGGCTCAGCTGTAGGGCTGCCAACCTCTAGGTGATGGCTGGAGACCCCCCACTGTTATAACTTATCTCCAGGCCACAGAGATAATTGCACCTGGAGAAAATGGCCACTTTGAAAGTTGAACTGTATGGCATATGCTCCAAACCCTATTCTCCTCAGGCTCCACCCCCCAAATCTCCAGGTATTCCTCAACCTGGAGCTGGCAACTCTACTTTGAATTAAACTTCCAGTTTTATTCCCCTTTAAATGTCACAACTTCCCTCAAAGATTCTTCAGAATTTAAATTTGTTGAAGGCCGTGAGAATTAACTGTCAAAAATTCCGAGCCCATTCCACGAAACTCTAGCTCCCAAGATTCCCCAGAAAGAACTTACAGGCCAGTCAGCCTAATGTCTGTCCCAGGCATATTAGTGGAAACCGTAATTACAGATAGAATTGTTAGGCACATAGAGGGAAGTCCTGCAAATTGTTAGGCACATACAGGGAAGTCCTGCCTCACAAATCTTTTTGGAGTTTTTTGAGAAAGTGAAAAAGCATGTAGACTTTGGTAGGCATTATATACTTAGATTTTCAAAAGGCTCTCAACAAGGTACCTCACCAAAGACTCCTGAGTAAACTTAGCAGTCATGGGATAAGAGGACAGGTTCTTCTACGGATTAACAACTGGTTAAATGATAGGAAGCAAAGAGTAGGAATCAATGGACAGTTCTCACAATGGACAGAAGTAAGCAGTGGGGTCTCACAAGGATGGGGATTTTATTTTATTGTGATTTTAACGTTTTAACCTCAAATTAGTATGAATAAGGTTGTTTTATCTATCATTGTACACTGTCCTGAGCCCTGTTTACAGGGGAGGGTGGTATAAAAATGGAATTTAATAAATAATAAATAAGTGGCTTGCTCCTATGAAGTTATTTGCAGTGCAGATACCATTTTGTGATGATTCAGCTTTGGCAGTGGATGGCATGAGTTGATCTAACGAGGGGAAGGAAACTACCATGTGGATGTTACCTTCTAACTTGGGCTGAATGGAGTGGCCTTTTGTTCTCTTTCAGTTCTGCAGATATTTTAAAGAATAGTTTCAGAGGTGATGGAAAAGCAGAGGATAGCAAGAGCCTTGGGCTTCCGGTCGGTTCACAGACACACCAACCACCTGAAATTGTGAAGATCCCTTTAGAGATGATAAAAAAACCAACTAGTTTGGCTCATGCCCTCTTCACTGGTTGCAAACAGAAACCTGATTTTTAGACAACTGGTTGGACAATTTGTTGATCTGTTTGTGGGTATTTGGCAGGTTGTTTCACTGTATTTCTTACCACGCAGCACAATGCAATTGGCTTTTCACACAAGCGTATTCTCACGCAGCACTTTTGAGTTCTGAGCCCCTCCCTCATCCTAGCTGCATGCCATGTTGACGCCCACTTGCCCATCCTTGACAGATCCCTTTGGAGTGCCTCACAATCCTCCCTGGTTTTCACCACCCTGAACAACTTCGTATCATCCGCAAATATAGCCATTTCACTGCTTACTCCCAACTCCAAATCATTAATGAACAAGTTAAAAAGCAGTGGACCAAGTACTGATCCCTGCGGTACCCCACTACTTACCACCCTTCACTGAGAAAATTGCCCATTTATACTCACTTTCTCTTTTCTATTAATTAGCCAGTTTTTGATCCACAAAAGGACTTGTCCTTTTATCCCATGTTTTTTGAGCTTACATAGGAGCTTTTGATGGGGAAATTTATCAAAAGCTTTCTGGAAGTCAAGGTAAACAATATCTATTGGGTCCCCCTTGTCCACATGTTTGTTAACTCCCTCAAAGAACACTAACAGGTTAGTGAGACAAGATCTTCCCTTACAGAACCCATGCTGAGTCTGCCTCAATAGGTTTTGTTCATCTATGTGCCTACTAATTCTTTCCTTAATAATGGTTTCCACCAATTTACCCGGTATCGACGTCAGACTGACTGGCCTGTAATTTCCCGGATCTTCTCTGGAACCCTTTTTAAAGATGGGAGTGACATTAGCTACCTTCCAGTCCTCAGGAATGGAGGCAGATTTAAAGGAAAGATTACATATTTTTGTCAGGAGATCCACAAGTTCACACTTGAGTTCTTTCAGAACTCTCGGATGTATGCCATCTGGGCCTGGTGATTTATCAGTTTTTAAGTTGTCTATCAGTTTTAGGACCTCCTCTTTGCGGCAGAGAAATGGCGAAAGGCGACCAGAACGGCGGTGACTGGCTCGAGCAAGTGGTGAAAGGCGGAGCCAAGGATGGAGCGACGTCAGAACGCGGGGCGCAGCGCGGCAGGAGCTGCTTGGACGTTGCCGAGGCTGCGCCCGGGAGAGATATGCCGCTCATCCGAGGAGAGAATAACAACGGCCAGCTCGGCCAGCCGGGAGCAGCCGGGCCGCAGAACAACATCAACAGCACCAACTCACACCAAGAAAACTGCCGAAGGAACATCGTGCCGTATTAGGGGTGCTGGTAGGTTGTCCCCCCCCCCGCACCATATGTGGCCCTAGATAGGTTATTCGCTACTATAGTAGCACATTGTAAACCGCCCTGAGACCCGCTAGGGGTTAAGGGCGGTATATAAATCACCTGTAAATAAATAAATAAATAAAATTCCCTTTTTGCCTGCCTGACCACAGACTTGCATTTTATTTGCCATAGCCTGTGTTCCGTTTTATCAGCCTCACTGTGACTAGGTTTCCACTGCTTAAAGGAATCCTTTTTACCTTTTACAGCTTCCATTACTTTTGCCCTGTCCACACGAGAGGATTAGGGCCAGGAGAGGGATGGAACGGGGGCGGAGCAAACGGGCGCGATCCCACCGCAACATCTGGGAAGCGTACCGTGTCTGTCCTCGATCTGGCCCTTCCAGCGATGATCCGCACCAAAAACGGGCACAGCAACACTGGCCATGGGATCGCTGCGCGTTCTTTCGCCGGCGCATCCACGGCTCCTTGCCGAACTGCGCATACTCCGACATGCGCAGTTCAGCAGACTCCCGTGCCTTTCTCCCCGTCTCCCCGGCATCTGATCGTGCCGGGGAGCAAATGCACTGCGGCTCAGGGGATCTGTATGATCCCGCCGCCGCGTGCCTATTTAGGTGCGGCTGTTTAAAAGCCGCACTTTGGCCGTCCCTTCTTCCCTCGTGTGGCAGGGGGCTTTGTTTGTTAACCATGCAGGCTTTTTCCTATACCTATTTGTGCCTTTCCTAACCTGCGGATTTTTTTTTGAGCTTCTAGGATCATAGTTTTAAATAGTTTCCAAGGTTCCCCAATGGTTTTTGACCCTTTCTACTTTTCCTTTCAGTTTCCTCCCCACATGTCCCCTCATATCAGAGAAATTACCCCTTTTAAAGTTAAAAGTGGTTGTGTCAGTTTTTTTTGGCCAATTCCCTTTTTATAAAATGTTGAACTCAACAACATTATGATCACTGTTCCCAAGTGGTGCAATCACTTTTACATCCCTCACCAGGTCTTGAGTGTTACTTAGGTCCAAATCAAGGATCACCTCTCCCCAGGTAGGTTCCGTGACCATCTGCTCCATAGCACAGTCATTTAGAGTGTCTAGAAACTCACTCTCTTTTTCTCGACTAGAACACATATTGACCCAATCAATGTGTGGGTAGTTAAAAGCACCTATTACGGCACAGTTTTTTTTGTCTAGCTGCTATTTTTAATTCATTCATCATTTTATAATCCTCCTCTATCTTTTGATCTGGTGGGCGATAACAAACTCCCAGTGTTAAGTTTCCTTTTGGGTCCCCTATTT
>NW_015169236.1:152372-155924 GCF_001447785.1 Gekko japonicus | reverse complement strand
ATACAAGTTAAGCCTGCAACCTTTCTCTTGCTATCTCGAGACCTTGTCAGGCAGTCCATGTCACTAGTCATGGTCTCAGTGGACAATTTCAATCCACCTCCCTGTAGAAAAGCAACAGGTACCCCCTCATCTCTCTGAGATGAGCCAACCTGAACCAGAGACTTTTCATCTCCTGTTGGCTTTCCCCCAATATTCAGTTTAAAAACTGCTCTGCCACCTTTTTGATTTTAATCGCCAGCAGCCTGCTTCCTTCTCGGGACAATTGGAAACTGTCTCATCTGTACAGCTCCCTCTTGTTCCAAAAAGCATCCCAGTGCCTAACAAACTTGAACCCTTCCCCCCTACACCATCGTCTCATCCACGCATTGAGACTCCTGATCTGTGCCTGTCTCTCCTGTCCTGCGTGTGGAACAGGTAGCATATCTGAGAAGGCTACCTTGGAGGTCCTGGACATAGGTTTCCTGCCCAGCAGCCTAAATTTCTCCTCCAGGACCTCGCAACTGCATTTCCCCACATCGTTGGTGCCGACATGCACCACAACCATTGGCTTCTCCCCAGCACTATATACCAGCCTATCTAAAACATGCGTAATGTTCGTTACCTTCGCACCAGGCAGGCAAGTCACCATACGATCAGTACGCGGGTTTACCACCCAGCTGTCTACCTGCCTAAGGATCAAATCACCAACTACCAAGAGCCCCCTTCCCACCCTGTCCAGGGATGGTTCCTTGGTGTGAAATGATACCCGCTCACCAGCTGGGAAGAGATCCCTTCTGAGGGCACATTCCCCTTATCCTCAGCATGGTGCCCTGTTTCCCCGTGACCCTCATGCTCCCTGACAGCGGTGGGGCTGCCACATCCAGAGTGGGATATATCTAACAAGAGTCTTTTCTGTGCGCCTAATTGACCCCCCCAAGCACCAAGATGACAGAGCATCACTTGCCCCAGAGTCCCTATCTATACCTTGTGGCTAATAGCCACTGATGGACCTCTGCTCCATATGCTTATCTAACACGTTCCCTGAGAACCAGGAGATCCTTGCACCGAGCACACACCCAAGACTTCTGTCCAGTGGGCAGATAGTCATACATGTGACACTCTGTGCAAAACACTGGATAGCCCCCAACCCCCTGCTGGCATTCTGGCTTCATAAGTCTTTTAAAATAAGTAAATATAATCCCCCTTTTAAAACCCTTTGTATTTATGTGGTTTTCCTTGTCGAAGTCACCTTACTGGGAAGACAAGGAGTCTAGAGACTTGGCTTTCTGTCACTTTCTGGCTCTTCCTGGGCTTCTTACAGAGCCCCTAGTCTAAGAGTCCCTAGGCTCACCGTTCGGCTCGTGCTTTCTCAAATACTGAATTACAGTCAATTCTTTAAATAGAGGCCTCCCCCAGCAGAGGGCGGGGCAGCAGCTATTCAAATTCACCCAGGAACTCAATCACAGGCAAACAATGCCCCTTCCTCTCCATCTCAATTACAGTCAATCACAGTCAAACAATGCCCCTTCCTCTCCCTTTCTCAAGCAGCCAGGACTCTGCAACAACTCTAATCACTTTCACACACTCCCAAACACAGCCCTCCCACACAATATCCTCAGCTGAATCTCCTCAGGTGAAAGCAAGTAAAAAACACTCACCCCTCTAGCAGCTCTGTTTCCTGCTCCTGCTCAGAGCTCAGCTGGATTTTTTGCTCCAATGTGCATCACCTTGCACTTGGCCACATTGAACCCCATTTGACATGATTAAGGTTTCTAAGATTATGCATGGGATAGAGAGGGTAGAGAAAGAGGTACTTTTCTCCCTTTCTCAGAATACTTGTGGGCACTCAATGAAATTGCTGAGCGGTCGGGTTAGAACGGATAAAAGGAGGTACTTCTTCACCCAAAGAGTGATTAACACATGGAATTCACTGCCACAGGAAGTGGTGGCGGCTACAAGCATGGACGGCTTCAAAAGGTAATTAGATAAGCATATGGAGCAGAGGTCCATCAGTGGCTATTAGCCACAAGGTATAGATAGGGACTCTGAGGCAAGTGATGCTCTGTCTTCTTGGTGCTTGGGGGGGTCAACAGTGGAAGGGCTTCTAATGTCCTGGCCCCACTGGTGGACCTCCTGATGGCACCTGGTATTTTTTGCCACTGTGTGATACAGAGTGTTGGACTGGATGGGCCTTTGGCCTGATCCAACATTGGCGTCTCTTATGTTCTTATCTGCTCTGCTCACCAGACAGTTGTTTAAATAGACTATTAGATCACTCAAAAATCATTTAAATTAGTTATCAATAAATGCTTTGTTCCAATAAAATACTCCCGTTCAGTGTTAGTCTACATAATCCTTAGTGATGCTAATGGCTACTGCTCAGTTTGAATTAGCAGCATCTTTGTGCACACATGGTTTTGGGAAAATGCGATAACTAGTTTGGCAGGTGTTTGTGGCTGCTCTGCATGAACTGTACAGACCAAATAATCAGATAACATCTGCTCTCCAGCCTTCTAACACATTATTAAGTTCGACAATTGAGTGTGTTGATGGTTGAATTCGCAGCACCCATAGTTGTATTTGGATAAGATGGGGGAAGTACAGAGATAGGGAACACAGGGCATTTGCATGCCTGCTTCTGTTGGATTGAACACTTCTCACACAATCAGTAGTTCTCCTCTGTGCATGTTCTCCCCCTCCCACATATTTACATACTAGCAGTAAAGCCCGTTGTGAAAGCAATACAACGAGATCTAGAAAGAGGCTCTGGGGGAGTGCTCTGGCTTTGGGCAAACAGTGTCAATTTGCTGTGGTGACCTCAGCAGGGTATAATGACAGAGTCCACTGTTTTCTCCAGAGGAACTGATCTCTGCTACCTGAAGAGCAGTTGTAATTGTGAGTAATCTGTAGCCCTCACCTGGAGATTGGCAACAATTGTTACCCAGGACAAAATGGCTGGTTTGGAGGGTGGAGTCTATGGCATTCTACCTGTCTGAGGTCCCACCCCTCTGCAAACCCCACCCTCTCCAGGCTCCACCCCTCAAATCCCCAGGAATTTGTCAGCATGTAGTTGGCAACCCCATCTCCTTCCCAGCTAACCATCAACCTACCATTATCTGCCCCTTTGACTTCAGCTGACTTCTGCCCTCCCTTCTGCAGAACAGTTGTAATACTGAGTGCTCTCCAGCCCTCACCTGGAGATTGGCAACAATGGTTCCCTATGTGGGACTGACTGGTTTGGAGGGTGGAGTCTATGGCAGTGTACCTGTCTGAGGTCCCACCCCTCCTCAAACCTCACCCTCTTCAGGCTCCATCCCTCAAGTCTCCAGGAATTTCCCATCTGGAGTTGGCAACCCTATCAGGACTGGCCCCAATGTGTTTTCTCCCAAAGGCCAAAGTAGGTGACAGGACCAAGCTTAGTTGCCTACCAACAGGCACTGAGGGGAATGTAGGGTTGCCAGCTCTAAGGAGGGAAATACCTGGAGGTTTGGGGGGTGGATTCTGTAGAGGGCCGGGCGACGGAGGCATCGGCCTTCTGTCGCCCGCCTTGCCCCCCCAATCTTGGCCCGGGCG
>NW_015169236.1:115255-149765 GCF_001447785.1 Gekko japonicus | reverse complement strand
TCCTGGAATTTTCCAACCTGGAGTTGGCAACCCTATTTCCCCCCCCCAGCCTCTGCCTAGAGAAAGGGCAGTCTTCCCCTGCAGTGGGAACCAAAGCAGCTGTCATCATTCTCCTCTCCCCCTATGAGGTATGTTATGGTTGAAAGTGTGTGAATGGTCCATAATCCCCCAGGCAGCTTTTAAAACATGATCCTGGGACCTACACACCACCAGACATTCCAACTGCTTTGCCGGGGAGGGGGAGTATGAGTGAGGTGTGGAATGGAGTGAAGTCCAGCTTCCATATGCAAAAGACCTTGAAGGTTCCATATGCAACTGACATTCCAACTGCCTTGCGGGGAGGGGGGTGAGTTTGAGGTGTGGAATGCAGTGAAGTCCAATCAGCTTCCATATGCAAAAGACCTTGAAACGCTGGGCAGGACTGCACAAAGCAGCCAGTCAACCCAGCCAGCGTCTTCTGACTGACAGTTCAAGCGTCCATACACTAAAGGAGTGCATTTTAGAACTTTGGCACCCACTATTCAATTATATATAAGGAGAGATTTCTACAAGTGCATCATTTTGCCTTGTGCATTCTATTCTTGTTCTGGACTGTTTCCGTTGTAAATGATGCAAATGCAGGATGAGAAAGCAGAGGAAGGTCCTTGTGAAATGGAACATACGGTCCAGGTGAGGAAGGTTTCGCATTTGAATTGTGAGTGTAAACACAATCTGTGAAGAACTTTCCCCCCCAACTCAAAGATTCTTCCTCCGTTATCACTCACCAACTCAAGTATGTCAAAGTCAGAGATTATTGAATGGAACCTTGAGCACAGGGCGGGTTTGAGACAGTAACCTGCACCTGGTAGAATGAACTGAAAAATCTTCATGAGGAGCCACTTTAAAAGAAAAATTAAAAAGTGAATGATTATTTCTGTCCTTGAGAAGAGCTTTAGCATGGCTGCCTATGAAACTTCAACGTAAATGCCACAGTTCAAGACTTTGTCACTGAGTTCCCCCCTTTTACAAGCATCTGTGGTCCTTCTGAACTGAATCATGCATAACACGGTATTTTAATGTTCTCTAAAGAAAAAGAGAACATGCGATAATTATTTAAAAATAAACACCAGAGGGGCACAGACTTGTGTTCTTTGGCTTTGCGAGTATCTGGATGAAATCATTTTTTTGAACGGGGCTGCCAATACTTGTTTCAAAAGCCTGAGGTTTGGAAGAGGCTCGCATCCATCCAGCGAGAGTGTCAGCACCAAAAAACCACAACCACAGCCGGCCATCCATCAGTGGCAGTGGCTCAGGGCGGGGTGAAGTTGTCCCATGGGCAAATAAAAGTCTATGTGGGCTTAAAAAAAGGTCCTGTGGGAACAGAAGGCTCCCGAGGTTTAGCTTTTGCTGAAGAACAGCGCAGTCACAGGCCCTCAGAATGTGCTTTTTAGTTGATTTGCTCCGAATTGAAAGGAAGGGGCACGCACTGTTGGGGAATTGGATTATATGAATATGGCTCAACATCCTGCTTGCAGCACTCTCCTAAACTACTTTAGAAGCATCAGTTGGTACAACTGGTACGGTTGATTCCTTTTCAGGAAAGGGAGAGTCTGTTGTCCTCTCATCATAGACAGTACTATTGCCTGTGACACATCCTGTTTCTCTGATGATGAGCAGATCTGATAAAGGGAACTGATAAATATATTTGTCTTCTCCTCCCAGCAGAAATACAGCCAGCCTTCTGATACTCAGTATGTAGCGGTCAGAGTGCAGGTTGCATCCACATATCATTGGATATTGTGCTGTCATTGCACTATAGCAGCGGTCCTCAGCGTGGTGCCCATGGGATCCATAGCACCCGTCGACACCTTCTCTGGTGCCTGCCAAGTGTTAAGTGGACAGGGCAAGGTGGACTTTCTGGTCAGCAAGGCTTCTGATTGGCCATTGGAGATTTTGATTGGCTGTGCAGATTTGTAAGAACATTACTTTGGCAGCAGCTGTCATCACAGCACAAGGGTCTTCAGTGTGTGACTGAAGGTAAGCTGTGGCAGCCATTTTGTGGCTGCACCCACCCTGCTGTGTCAGGATTCTAAAGGCTGGGGACCCCTAATGAACTCTAGCAACTATTCCCAACTGGATTCTCTTGTCAGCACTGGAAAATCCAGTTGCAAATGATTGCTACAGTACAACGATGCCTTATCCAATGATATGTGGATGCAGTCTAGGATTTTGAAGACCTAGGTACAAATCCCCACTGTGCCATGAAGCTTGCTGGGTGATGTTAGAACAGTCACTCCTTGTTAGTCCAGTCGACCTTTTTGAGATGTCATGAGGATAAAATTTTGAGACCCATGTAAGCTGTCAAGAATTCCTTGGAAGAATATAAGAATATTGCAAGAGAATATGAATATAATCAAATTGAGATATATAGATTTCTGTTAATCTTTAAGGATCATTTTAATGTGTACGAGGTGGGGTCTACAGGGGACACGGGTGCTGGTTGGTGTACAATTTATACTTTAATAAAAAAACTTTTTTAAAAAAAGAATTCCTTGGAAGATGAGGGGGATACAAGTGTGATTGATATAGGTGTGCACGGCTGCATGTGTGTAATTGTATGACTGCATCCATAAGTGGTTGGATAGTGCTATCACTGATCAGTCATGCACATTTGAATTGTCTTGGTTGCACAGGAAAATCCAGTTCTAAATTAGTATTGACAGCACAATATCCAGAGAAGTATGGGTATAGCTTATGACAGTTGGCCCCATGGTTTAGCGGAACTAAGAAGAAATTGTTGTTGTTGTTGTTGTTGTTGTTGTTGTTATATTTTCAGAACCTTTGTTTTTCAACAAATGTGCACTTCTCACCTCAGCACCAGAGCATATGTCTTCCCTCCCCCGTCTTTATAAAGTAGTATTTGGGCTTTCCCATTCAGGATACAGTGTTTCTGTTGTGCTCTTTCTCTTGCGGAAATGACTGGAGATCCTAATACTGCCCTATAAGTTATATTAATTGGACCTCTCAATATTTTATCTTTGGATGTAAGAGTTACAACATCTTATATAGAAGGAACCCCCCTTTTATAGCCCAATTGTATAAGCTTGCTTCTGCATTATCAAAGGGTGACTTGAGATCACTCCATGAAATTGCTGAGCGGTCGGGTTAGAACGGATAAAAGGAAGTACTTCTTCACCCAAAGAGTGATTAACACTTGGAATTCACTGCCACAGGATACTGAGTTAGTGCTTGCTCGTTACTTCCAATAAAGCTGAATCACTTGCTGAATCACTGTACGAGTCCTTTGTTAGCGCGATCTAACAATTGGCGACGAGGATGGGATGTTAGAGCAGGTAGGCAGCCCTGCGGACATCCACACTTCGGACTCGGAAGAAAGCGGGCAGAGCACAGCAGCCGATCCGGCGGAGGCGCCACCAGCTCCGGTGCCCAAGTCTCCCCCGATGGCTGGAAGCCAGAAGTTCGAGTGCTTCGAACCCTCCTCAGAAGACTGGGACTCCTACCTGTCCAGGTTCGAGTTCCATCTGGAGACCCACGACATCACCGATGAGGCGAAGAAACGAGCATGCCTCCTGAGTTCCTGCGGGAAGGGGACCTTCGACATAGCCAGGTCGTTGGTGGCCCCAACTGATATAAAGACTGTCACCTACGCTGACATCACGGAGAAGCTTAAGGCTCACTATTCTCCACAACCGTCGGAGATCGCCTGCCGGCACGCTTTTTACAAGCGGAACCAGGCCGGAGGCGAGACCATCGCAGATTTCGTGGCGGCCCTTCGCAAAGCCGCACGGCCATGTAATTTCCACAACGTGGAGGAAGCCCTCAGAGACCGTCTCGTCTGCGGTCTCAAAGATGAAAGGCTGCAACAGAGGCTGTTCGCCCGCACCACCCTGACCTGGGCAGTGGCCTACGAAGAGGCCGTGGCCGCGGAAGCAGCGGAGAAGTCCACGAAGGAGGTCCGCCAGCGGGTGGCAGAGCCCAGTATACACGCTCAACGAGACAGCGAGGGCGAAGACGCGGATGATGACGTCAACGCGGTTCGAGGCAAGCGGACCCCAGCGAAGACTACCAACGTCAAGCCTTGCTCCGGTTGTGGCGGGAAGCACCAGCGCGGCTCCTGTTGGGCTCGTGATGTCGACTGCAGAGCGTGTGGGCGGCGTGGTCATCTGGCCAGAGTCTGCAGATCAGCGAAGAAGGATCCCTCAACTAACAACCGGTCAGCGCAGAGGGGCACTCCAGTCAGCACCCAAGGCAAGACCCGTTCCTCAGCATCGGAAGCAAGCTGCCAGTTGACGGCGACCTTGTCGAGCGCATCGGCCGTAAATCGCACCAGCAGCCAGGGCAAGATCACCGTGACTCCACTCCTCGACGGCCGACCCTGTACAATGGAGGTGGACTCAGGATCGTCCGTGACGGTGATTTCTGCCGCGTCCTGGCGCCAGTTGTTCCCGAACCGAAGCCGGCGGCGGCTCCAGCCTGCGGGAACCAGAGTGTCCGACTTCCAGGGCAACCGAATTCCCTTGGCCGGACGGGACTCTGTTACTGTTGAGTATAAGGGGAAATGTGTTAAACTGTCATTCCTGATTGCAGAGGGAGACCGGGTTAACCTGCTAGGGTTAGATTGGTTTGAGCCATTGGGCATCGGTATTTCTGGGATTAACAGGATGTCTGAAAATAAATGGGGCATGCTGTACGACCTGTTCCCTGATGTATTTGCCGAAGGGTTGGGAAGGTACAAGGGCCCCCCGGTTGCGTTTGACTTAGATCCGTCAGTCAAACCTATTAGGTTGAAGTATCGGAAAGTACCTGTGTCTCTCAAACATAAGGTGGAAAAAGAGATTGACAAACTAGTTGAGCAAGGGGTTTTAGAGCCAGTACCATACAGCAAATGGGAGACCCCGATCGTAACCCCTGTCAAATCAGATGGGTCCATACGACTATGCGCCGATTACAAATGTACGATTAACAAGGCGCTGCAGCAACATTCGTACCCGGTCCCGGTAATAAGCCACATTTTGGCTTCCCTGGGGGGTGGCAAGATTTTCGCCAAATTTGACCTGGCCCAGGCATACCAGCAGTTGCCTGTCACCCCGGAGGCTGCCGAGGCCCAAACAATTGTAACCCACCAAGGGGCTTTTAAAGTGAACAGGCTGCAATTCGGGGTCAACGTAGCACCTGGGATTTTTCAGGGCCTCATGGAACGTCTACTAAGGGGGGTACCTGGCACAGTGCCCTATTTTGACGACGTGCTGATTGCGGGCGGGTCTGAACAGGAACTACTGGACCGGGTTAAAGAGGTCCTCAGGCGTTTTCAAAATGCCGGCCTCAGAGTTAAGCGCTCAAAATGCACGCTCGGGGTGGAAAGTGTGGACTTCCTGGGGTTTCGCATTGACGCAGAGGGAGTCCACCCCACGGATGAGAAGGTATCTGCAATCCAAAACGCCCCCAGGCCGGTGAGTAAGAAGGAGCTCCAATCCTTTTTAGGACTCCTGAATTTTTATCATGCGTTTTTACCGCATAAGGCATCAGTGGCGGCCCCTTTGCACGCGCTTTTGCACAAGGAGGCAAAATGGAAGTGGGGGCAGGCCGAGGAAAAGGCTTTTGTGGGAGTCAAGGAGCTGCTGACATCTAATGCCGTACTCACGCATTATGATGAACACAAGCTCCTGGTGTTAGCTGCTGACGCTTCACCGTTTGGAGTAGGCGCAGTTTTAAGCCATCTGATGCCTGATGGGAGCGAAGCGCCTATCGCTTTTTATTCTAGATCACTATCTGCGGCAGAGCGGAACTATGCCCAGATAGACAAGGAGGGTCTGGCGTTGGTAGCGGCTGTCAAAAAGTTCCATGATTTTATTTTTGGCAGACGATTTTTGCTGGTCACTGACCACAAGCCGCTACTGGGGATTTTTGCGCCCGATAAGCAATTGCCAAACATCATGTCCCCACGCATGCTTAGATGGGCGATATTTTTGCAGGCTTATGATTTTGACTTAGAGCACCGGCCTGGGAAAGCGATTGGGCATGCGGATGCCCTCAGCCGGTGCCCGGTGCCGGACATTGGCGCAGACCCTGCCCCCGCCTGTGAGGTCTTGGCAATTGAGGAGCTTCCTCGACCCCCGGTATCATCCAGGGACATTGCAGCACACACGGCCAAGGATAGCGTGCTGTCCCGAGTATTAAACTGGGTTTGGAGGGGGTGGCCGGTTGGAAGCGTTGAACCGGAGTTCGGCCCTTACAAAAGCCGTCAAAATGAACTATCCATTTCTAAGGGCTGTGTATTATGGGGGAACAGGGTGGTGGTTCCTGACAAACTCAGGACGAGAGTGTTAGAGTCGCTGCACGAGGGTCACCCCGGTATGGTACACACCAAAGCGTTGGCCAGAGGGTATGTCTGGTGGCCGGGGCTGGACAAAGAGATCGAAGAATGGGTACGAGGGTGTCCCAAATGCCAGCAAGTCAGACCCGATCCCCCACAAGCTACACCCCAAGGCTGGGAGTCATCTGGTAAACCCTGGGCCAGATTGCATATAGATTTTGCTGGCCCTCTCCAAGGGCAAATGTTCCTAATTGTGGTGGACGCTATGTCCAAATGGCTGGAGGTCGTGCATATGAAATCGACCACATCACTTGCTGTGATCCATGCGCTCCGCCGACTTTTTGCCACCCACGGGTTGCCTGACGTCATCGTCAGTGACAACGGGCCTCAATTTGTGTCTGAGGAATTTAGGCTCTTCCTCACGAGTAATGGCATACGCCAAATGACTTCGGCCCCTTTCCATCCGGCATCTAATGGCCAAGCCGAACGGATGGTCAGGACGGCCAAAGAGGCCCTGGGTAAAATGGACGAAGGGGACTGGAGCCAGAGGCTGGGCTCCTTTCTTTTGCTGCAGCACACCACCCCCTGTAGTGCTACAGGCCGTAGTCCGGCCGAATTGTTAATGGGGCGGAGACTCACGACCCGTTTGAACCGTATGCACCCAGACCTATCAGAAGATCAGTCCGAGCGTACCACTGCGCAACCGAAGGTGCGCATGTTTGAAAAAGGGGACAAGGTTTTCGCACGAAATTATGCAAACGGGCACTTGTGGCTTCCTGGGGTTATATCCGACTCTGTGGGTACTCGAATGTATGTGGTGCAGTTAGCTGACGGTCGAATATGGCGGCGCCACATAGATCAGTTAAGGAGACGTTGGGCTAGGGACAGCGCTGACTCTCCGACGGCTGAATCCCCTGATGTCGAGTGGACACCCCCAGAGCAGGCGGTGAGTACCGAAAGGCCCGGTACTGTCCCCGAGTCAGGGCAGAACCCTGTGTGCGGGGCTGAAATCCCAGTCGAGTCTGTGCCTGATCCAGGCTGTAGTGAACCCCACTCTGACCCACAACCTTGTCTGCCCGTGGTGCCTGCACCGCTCCGCAGGTCCCAGCGTTCGCGGCAAATGCCGACTTATCTGAAGGGCTATGAGTGTAAATACTGTTGGAATAACTGATGTACAAAGGTTGATTGCATGTATGTAAATAATAAAACAATTGGGATGATGGCTTAACTTAGGGGGGAGGAATTGTAATGTATTGAAATGATTACATGAATCACCTCATAGGACTCCCATGTTAAGCTTCGAGCCAGACCAGGGCTCCTCTGAGCGAACTTCCTATTGGTCGCTTCGTAACAGCGACCAATCAGAACGATACCATTCCCTAGGAGGGAAAGACTCCCATTGGTCTTTATTCTAGCAATCTCATTGGTTGTTATTTGTAAATAGGCGTGGCTACATTAGCCCGGTTATGTTTAAAAGGAGCATAAGCTCCCACTGTTTTCTGTTCTGGTTTCTTACTGAGTTAGTGCTTGCTCGTTACTTCCAATAAAGCTGAATCACTTGCTGAATCACTGTGCGAGTCCTTTGTTAGCGCGATCTAACAGTATAGATAGGGACTCTGGGGCAAGTGATGCTCTGTCATCTTGGTGCTTGGGGGGGTCAACAGTGGGAGGGCTTCTAATGTCCTGGCCCCACTGGTGGACCTCCTGATGGCACCTGGTATTTCTGGCCACTGTGTGATACAGAGTGTTGGACTGGATGGGCCTTTGGCCTGATCCAACATTGGCATCTCTTATGTTCTTATGAGATGAGATGCAGACACTACCACACCTGATGTTCTACACCAGTATTATAAGCCCCTTCAGTATGTCTGCAGCTTTAACTTTGGCTCAGAGTGTTGAAGGTGGCTTGATGGAGATGTCATTGCCTATGATACACTCATTTGTTACCCCAAATGGTCTGTGTTGCCCCAAAAGTGGGCTTGTCTCCTATTTGAGTTGGGGGGAATTAGCAAAGGAGACAAAGTCTTTGCAAGAAGGGGGTAATCTAGCGTCTGTGGATGAATGGATTTCGTGGTGCAAAGAGGAACTGTTAATGTTTTTGTTGGAATGTGGCTAGGACTGTGAGAAGTTAATGATCCACTGATTGCTGAAGAGAAAAGGCTACCCAGTTGTGTGAATAGCCTATTGATTAGGGTGATTTGACCAGGAAGGGAGGAATCTTGCATTCAGTAGGAGATCTTCTTTCCTGTGGGCTCCACTATGTAGAGAAATATCTCATTGTTTTGGATGGGGGGGGACTATTTGTTTGGCAGATGCCCTAAAGCCACCTCCCCAAAATAGCAAGCTCAGGCTTGATCTTTGCTGCCAGGAACCATTTTGTTGGCTGTGCTCCATCTTGGCTTAGTGTACATTTCCAGGCCACGCTCTGGCCTACTTCTAAGCCAGACATGGCTAGTACCCATACACAGAGGGTGTTGGGTGTGTGAAAGATGATGAGGGGTGTTTTCTGCCAGTTGCTCCCCTTTGTAGAGGCACATAGTGGGCCTTACACATTCCTCTTATTATAATTTCTGGTCTGTGATTGTATTTCAGAAGTCTAAAAAACCTGTGTAAGGATGTCTCTGTGCATGTGTGTGTGAAGAAATGTATATATCAGGACTCGCAGGGCTCTTTTTGTAGCAGGAACTCCTTTGCATATTCGGCGACACACCCCTAATGTAGCCAATCCTCCAAGAGCTTACAGAGCTCTTTTTACAGGGGCTACTGTAAGCTCTTGGAGGATTGGCTACATTAGGGATGTGTCACCTAATATGCAAAGGAGTTCCTGCTACAAAAAGAGCCCTGGATGATGTTGCTGGCTTTTTTATGATGTATCTTCAACCTTGGAGCACTGGGAGCTGGCATTGGTTTTAGATCTGTTTATGTGTTAAGATGCCCTGACTTAGATAGCCCAATTTTTGTCAGATCTTAGAAGCTAAACAGGGTCAGCCCTGGTCAGTATTTGGATGGGAGACCATCAAGGAATATCAGGGTCTCTGTGCAGAGGCTGGCAATGATGAATCACCTCTGAAAGTCTCTGGCCTTGAAAACCCTACGGGGTCACCGTATGTCGGCTGAGACTTGACTTCAAATAAATAAATAAGAGATTTATATCATGTTTCCCCCCTCCCAATGGGTACTACAACTGGCGTACCATGTCATTCTTCCTCCTCCATTAGCCTCACAACAATCCTCTGAGGTTATGCTGAGAGTGTCTAATTGGCCCAACAGCACCCCAGCAACTTTTCATAGCAGAGTGGAGATTTGAATCTGAGTCTCCCAGATCCAAATCTTCTGACATTCTAACTGCTACACCATGCTGACTAGGGTTGCCAAGTCTGGCAAACTTACTGGCGGGGGAGGCTCCGACAAGGTCGGGAGCAGGCTCTGTATGCGTGCGCCGCCGCCACGTCAGCAGAAGTGACGTGTGACGTTGCTGACGTTGGGGGCGTGGCCGAGCTCGTCGGGGGGAAAACCATATGGTTTCCCCCCCCCCGACGAGCTCAGCCATGCCCCCAACGTCAGCAACGTGGCTGTGTCACCTCCGGTGACGCAGCTTTGGGGGGTGGAGTTCCCCCCGGGGCCCGATTCCGCCGCGGTGGAAACCGAGCCTCTAAAGCGGGGTTTTCCCTGCCCCCATTTGGCAACCCTAATGCTGACCCAGTCACTATACCATGATGGTGCTGTAGATAAGACAGCAAGGGCCACACAGAGAGGAAGAGTGCTGGGTTTACGGCTAGGAACCATTCCCTTCTGTATATTCTGGGTGTTTTTTTAGCCAATGTGGCGATAGGTTAGTACAAACCCCTGGATTGCAAGTCAGCTTTTGTACAGTGATTGCAATTAATAGACTACGTAGCAAGAATCACTTTCGATCATTTGAACATTTTGATCACCTGCTGGAGGCTCTCTCTTGCACCATAATACTATGCTGGTAGCTATCTTGGTTATAACATCCACATGCACCCAGGGCTCTAGTCGGGGGGGAGCTCTCAGGTACGGAGCTCCGGAAGAGAACCTCTAGGGGGCGGGGCGGTCATGTGGTGAAGCCCCGCCCCCTTCTTTACCCGGCCCTCTGCTTCGATCCTCATTCCGTTTGGGAATGAGGATGAAGCAGGAGGGTAAGTAGCCGGGCCTTCTGACACACTTCCGGTGATGTCAGGGGGTGTGGCCTTCTGTCACTTCCGGTGATGTCAGGGGGCGTGGCATATGCAAATACGTTATGCTAATGAGTTATGCTAATGAGCTCCGGCAGCTCTTTTTCTACAACAAGACCCCTGCATGCACCTATCTGATTATTTATTTCTTATGCATTAAGGATAGATCTGTTAGCACACAAATTATCCATAGTCCCTTTTGGTGCTAGTCTTTATTCATAGACATTAACACCAATTTTTAAATTGTAGATTCATAAAAGGATTGAGGATTGTAAACTAAGCAATGATTAGGTAGTCCCATGTTTTCCACTGAACAGTTTTTAGCTCATATCAGCACCTGCTTAGACATTCTTCTTTTGACCCTCTTCTTGGAGTCTGTTCCTTAAAATGTTCCCATTTTTCATGTCTAGTAGAACAGAAGATGTGCAAGTACACCTATTTAAATCAAAGAAGCCTTCTGGGCAGTGAAACCTTTGGCTAACCCCATTTAAGATCCTAAGCTCTGACATGGTGAGGAAGTCTGAAAGCCTTTCAGGTATGTTTCTCGGGGTAAACATGATAGTTGGATGAGCAATACTTTGACCAGATGTTTCACCTGTGGTTATTTCTGAATGTTGTACTGAAAAGTGTAGAATTTAACAACGTGCTTATGTCTGTTTTTTAGAAAAAGATAAATTTGTTTTCTCAGCCACAAAACGTTTGATGCACAGTAGCCTTTGAGGAACTGCAACCCTCTCCTGTCCCAGAACCAAAGTAACCCAGTCAATCAAAATACATCTGCTCAGTTTTAGCTGTGCGTTGTCAGCCAGTTGTTAGCAGAGGGAAACTGTGACTTGCCAATCTGTGGGAAATGAATCATGAAAGAAGCTCAAATGCTGGGGACAGGTCCAATGTGAGCCTGAAACAATGTTTGCTATGTTTTGGAAGGGTTATTTTTGTGAAGGTTTTGGCCCAGGACCCCTTTGCTTGATTACTCTCCCTTTCCCCCCTCTCCTTGGTTATTTTACTGCAAAGTACATTTCAATCCCTGTGCCTTGATTTATATCTCTAAATAAATCCTCCTATTTATGAAGATGTAATGTCTCCGGGGTCACCGAGGTCCCAGCTGCTTCATCGTACTAAAAGAGACGTTACCTAAGAGATCCATGAATCAGAATCGGAGCAGATGGAGGGATTTTTTTTTTTTAGCAAGCCCATTTAACTCTTGGGGAAGGTTGCCCAAAAGGCAGAGAAGGACAACTGAAGAAAGGAGCTGGTGTTATGTGCTGTCTGAGTATAATAGATATTGCAAGGAGCTGAACTATGTTTAAGGGATGATTATGGCTTTGCAAGGATATGGTGGATGTGAGATGACTTTTGCAGCCATTTCAGTCATGAAGATATTCATTCCAAAGGGCAAAACATGTACAGGGTTTAAACTGGCAGCTGATACCTGAAGTACCACATGGCTCATACTGTTCTGTTTCCCTGAAAGAAGTGGATGTGGTCAACAGACCTGATAAGATGGATACAGGGCTTCCCCATTGCTGACTATGGAAAGGAAGAGAATCTTGTATACACACAGAATACCATCATAGTAGGCAATAGGAACTGTGTATGTACATGTGCTTCCAGTCTTTCAAGTCCTCATAACACATTACACAAGCTACATGTTTTCTGTCAGCTTGTATCTCCTTTCCAGCCCTATAAGGTAGAAAGCAGAAAGGAGCCACATTACACTCCCATAACAAGAAGAATAGCGCAAGAAGGTTATTTTCCCTATTGTTTTCTCCAACTGATAAGAAAATTACTTGTCAGGCCAGAGCCAAAAGGGTAATATTTTTGTTGTAGATTTTTAGAAGAAAATGTAGAGATATAGAGATATACAGAGATCACATACAGGTATTTAATATTTTTTTTAAAAGAATGCCATTCTTTTTATTTTAAATGAGGGGTTTTTTTGTTAAATAATAAGACCTTTGACAGGCAAACAAAGTCAGAGTGATTAAACTCCATAGCAGTATCTCCTCAATGACTCTTTTCGCATCTCATTGTTGTTGCTGCTGTTCCCCAGTGAGCTGAATCCCCAGCAAATGCTCTGACTGTGCTGCACCCCTTCCACAAAATGGCATTTATTTCAGGGATTTTTTCTTGAATTCAGATCCAACCCTCCCCATGTGTCCCGCACTTCCTTTGAAAAGGGGTTTTGCCACTGTGTCAGCAATGTTACCTCCATTTTTGTTTGTACATGTGCAGTATCATTATAACATCATAACATTGTCAAAAAAAGCTGGGTGTATCATGGGGGAACAGCATAGTTGCTGGCCCAGGGCTCTTTTTGTAGAAAAAGCCCAGCAGGAACTCATTAGCCTAATAGGCCCCACCTAACACCAGAAACTCATTAGCATATTAGGCCACACCCCTGCCAGCACAGCTCATTAGCACATTAGGATGCACCCCCATGTTACCAGAAGTGTGGTTATCCAGCCACACCCACCTTTTGCTTGTTATTCTGTTTACCTTGTTTGTTGTCAAAACCCAGGGCCTTTTTTGTAGCAGGAACTCCTTTGCATGTTAGGCCACACACCCCTAATGAAGCCAATCCTAATGGATTTCTGCTGTTGGGTGTGGCCTATTATGCTAATGAGTTCCTGCTGGGCTTGGCAAACTTGGGAGCCAGACGGAACTCCGTTCCTGTGCGTTCCTGCCCAAAAATAGCCCTGGTTTCTGCCATTTCAAAGTTCCCCTGCTCCTCTTTAGTTGCCAACTAAAAAACTGGCTGGTGATGATCAAACTGAATACACCAGTTCATAACATAGTTATTCAGTAATTATGAAGCACAGTAAATGTATTGTCATGTACTTTATCAGCGATGGAACTTCCTTTTTTGGCATATGCAGTAATGTTATAATATAACATCGTAAAAGGCTGGGTGTATCATGGGGAACAACAGAGTTGCCACCGTTTCAAAGGTCCCCTGCTCCTCCTTAGTTGCCAACTAAGGAAATGCTGGTGAAGATTCCCACAAGATCCTAATGAAAATAGTATTCCGTTCATGATCGTTGAACTGAATACACCAATTCATAACATCGTTATTCAGTAATTATGAAGCATGCTAAATGTGTCATCGTGTACTTCATCAGCAACGAAACCTCCTTTTTTGTTCATATACAGTAGTGTTATAACATCATAACATTGTAGAAAAAAGGGAAACCTCCTTTCTTGTTCATATACAGTAGTGTTATAACATCATAACATTGTAGAAAAAAAGGGAAACACACTGGGAGCTATAGGGGAAGGGGGGGGATGAAGAAACATCACAAGTACTTGGTGTCCAAACCTACCCACCCCCAAAAATAATGAAAGGAAAGGGACTTCATGGATGGGTAATTGCATGGAGAAGGCAACATGAAACGTTGCTGCCTGTTTTGTCACAATGTTATAACATTGCTATATCCTTATACTAATATCCAAGTTGCCCCCGTGAGTGCGGATCGCTAAATCCGCGCTCCAGGGGCACTTGGGGGGGAGGGGGAGGTTTGTGCACATGTGGGGCGGTCCCCAAGTGTGCACAAAAATCGAAAAAGTTGAAAAAAATTTCGGGGGGATGTTTAGATCCCCCCGAAAGTGACAGAGCGTCCCCTGCGCATGCGCAGGGAACACTCTGTAGCTGGCCTCGCCACCGCCGCGCTGCCTCCTCCTCCTCCTCCTCGGAGCCGGGCGGGCGGGACCGGCCTCACCGCCGCCGCGCCACCAAGCCCAGCAAAGGGGGGGGGGAAGGACCGGCCTCTCCGCCGCTGCCTCCGCCTCGGGGCCCCGCAAATCGCCGCCGCCTCAGGGAGATTGAGGGGGGGATGGAGGAGACGGAGCTCTTCTCCCCCCCCTGCGAGTATCGCGGGTCCCCCTCTTGTTATAATTTTAAAAATCATGTCATAACTCAATCAACATTATGCTTTAAAAATGAGCACATTGCTCAGGAGACAACCTGAGGGGGGCAGAGGGGGGTGAATACATGACACCAATGACACAGAAGGGTAGTAGGAAACAAAATTTGAAATCAGGAATTCCTCACTGGAAAACTGCAGGTTCAGATCTGAAGGGGAAAATAATCGTGGAAAAAGTAGATTCGGAAAATGCAGGATAATGGGGCACTAAATTCAGATCTACTCCTGGGGAGGCAAAAAGTTGTGTGGAAAGTTTTACAATCTTTGATTATTTAAGAGTGCCTATGCGGAGGTTTGCCCTTGTGCGGAAATAGTCAATGTCCCTAATTACCATATAAGCCAGTGGCAATTAGAGTGTAGTTAAAATGATGAAAACAAAATTCATGTAATACTTTTTGATGAAGAAGAGTTGGTTTTTATACCCAGCCTTCCTCTGCCCTAAGGAGTCTCAAAGCGGCTTGCAATCACTTTCCCTTCCTCTCCCCACAACCAGGGCTTTTTTTTGTAGAAAAAGCCCAGCAGGAACTCATTAGCATAATAGGCCACACCCAACAGTAGAAACTCATTAGCATATTGGGCCACACCCCCACATTACCAGAAGTGTGGTCATCCAGCCACACCTACCTTTTGCTTCTTATTCTATTTACTTTGTTTGTTGTCAAAACACAGGGCTTTTTTTGTAGCAGGAACCCTTTGCATGTTAGGCTACACACCCCTAATGTAGCCAATCTTAATGGGTTTCTGCTGTTGGGTGTGGCCTTTTATGCTAATGAGTTCCTGCTGGGCGTGGCCAACTCAGGAGCCAGCCGGAACTTCGTTCCTATGCAGTGCGTTCCTGCCCAAAAATAGCCCTGCCCACAACAGTTTCCTTTGTGAGGCAGGTGAGGCTGAGAGAGTTCTGAGGGGACTGTGACTGGCCCAAGGTCACCCAGCAGGCTTCATGCAGAGGAGTGGGGAATCAAACCCAGTTCTCCAGATTAGAGTCCACTACTCTGAAACCAGCACACCATGCTGACTCTCAAACACCGATACAAAACATTGTGTCATCTTTTGAGTTCTTCAGAACCCTTCTCCAGGCAGGTGTTTTCTAAAAAAAGAATTTAAAATGAAGGATGAAAATAAAATCTTTTGCCTATCAGATTTTAACTAGTGGTTTTTATGTATTTTATTGTATTTTCTATTATTATTTCCATTGTAAGCCACCTTGAGGTCCTGTAAGGTAGAAAGGTGGCTAATAAGTGTTTTAAATAAATAAAATAAATATTCGTGTCCAGATCTCAAGACCCTTTCATGCCAGCTTTTGAGGCTGGATGCTGGTGAGCGTATAGTTTCTGAGTTGACTGCTGTGGGCATTAGAATACATCGCTTACATTCTGGAAAGAAGAAACATACAATGGTGGATCATCTCATTTGAAAAAAGAGCCCAGCAAGGTCCAAAGCAGTTTACAACTTTCCGTTAAAACGATGACACCATCAACGGGTTAATATTCAGCTGCAGACAAACATAAGTTGGTTACGTTTGATCACTTAAAGTCTTCAAAACCGCTCAGTCAGTTTTGCAACATCAAGGCTGTTGTGTACCCAGGGAAGTCCATGCACGCGGTCGGGTCAACACGTGGTCAGGCGAAGGGCCTGAGCTTCGTCTCCAAAGACAATAGCTAGAACGGATCCTAGGGCACACCTATCGGGAGGCTAGGATCCTAGAAGGGACCTATAGGTCTAGGAGTGCACTGTAAATACCCTGTCACGGGTGTGTGTGTGTGGTGTGATTTGGGAATATAAGCTGGCCTGTGAGCCGGCAAAAACATCTCAAGATCTTAATGTAACTAAACAAAGTATGAGCTGTAATCACTCTGCAACGCATCAGCCTCAGTACTTTATACTGGCAACGAAGGTGGGATCTCGATGAGTGAGCGAGAGTCTTCATCCAGCACAGCACCGAGCATTGATCCAGTGGAAGCCGCCGTGCCCTACATCGCTCCCGAGCAGCACTGCAACATGCCCCGCTCCCCTAAACACCACTCCCCGCTTAACTCAAGACTCATGGCTGTCGCTCCGGGACACCTCAAGTCTTCAACCCCACATACCCCGAGTTCTGGGAATCATGGGTAAACCAGCTCATCTGCTTCTTCACCTACCATGAGGTCACTGATGCCGGCAAGAAATGGGCGCTACTCCTCAGCACGTGTGGGGTGGCCACCATTTGTCTTGCCAAAAGCCTCTTGGTGCCCAAGACGCTCCTGGATAACACCTATGATGAGATCATCGCAGCCTTAACAAGGTACTACGCGCTTAAGCCCACAACGATGGCCAAGCGCATGGACTTCCAAGCGTGCCTCCAAAAGCCCAGCGAGACAGCCATAGCTTTCATGGCCGACCTCTGCCAACACGCAATGGATTGTGGGTTCATGAAGGTGGAAGAGAACATCCTGACACAATTCGTCTGGGGTCTGCAGGATGCGAAGCTCCGCTGCAAACTGGTAGGCACCGCCAACCTCAAGATAGATGGAGCCCTCCAGATTGCTACCGCGTACGAGAGCTCACACCGGGACTGTCTGCCATCTTCATCGCACCACGTGTCACCCGCTGCTGCATCCAACAACTCGGATGAAGATGAGGTCCTACAAGTTCGCCAAACTAGCTGCCGGAAGCCCCAACACCAGGCTGGGGCCACCGCTCCTCAAGGAACACAAGCCACCCAAGCATCCTACATTAGCTGCAGGGACTCACACGAGCGCCAGACCTGCCACTTCTGTGATGCCATCTGCCATACGTGTGGAAAGTGAGGCCACATCGTCCGTGCCTGCCGATCCTGTGGAAAAAGGAAAGCAACATCCACTCACCAGGAGGACCTGGATCTGCACACATTGACAATCAACCACCACCAGCACAAGGTACTGAATCTGCCCACTGATGCATGGAATTAATTGAGGGGTCCCCCGTCACATGGAACTAGACACGGGCTCCTCATTTTCCATTATCTTGGCAGAGACTCTACAGAAACTCTGCCCTGGGGGGGGACCCCTCCTGGAAAAGCTGTGGGGTTTGTCTTTGCGGGACTTCTAGAAAAACCCTGTGGCCATCAAGGGCTGGGGAAGATTCAGGGTAAAATTCAGAGACTTTGACGACCCTTTAAAATTGCTGGTGGTGGGAAACTCACTAGCCTGTTGGGACTTGCGTAGTTTGGGCCCCTGGGTTTTGCGATGACAGGCATCCATTCTGTACTGGATTTGGCCCAGGCCTATCAGCAGCTGCTGGTCGATGACACCTCAGCCGAGGCCCAAACAATAGTAACAAACAGAGGGGCTTTTAGAGTCTAGCACCTGCAATTTGGGGTGAGCATGGCACCAGGAATTTTTCAAAATATGATGGATTGCCTCCTCAAAGGAATCCCGGGAGTCCAGCTCTTCTTTGATGACATGCTGATTGTGGCTCCGGACCGTGCTCGAGCGGTTTGCCAACGCAGGTCTCAAGGTGAAGTGGGAGAAATGCATCCTGGGAGTGCCCCGGGTGGAATTCCTGGGGTTTGCTGTAGATGCCCATGGGATTCACCCCACACAGGACAAAATCCAAACCATCCGTCAACCGCCCACACCCTCGTCAAAGGTGGAGCTATGGAGTTCCCTGGTCGATTTCTACAAGAAATGGCTGGAGGTCACGCCCGTTCCCTCAACCTTGTCCCGGTCTGCCATCAGAGTGATATGGCAGATTTTCAGCTCACACGGAATACTGGACTCACTAGTAACTGACAATTGTACCACCTTTACTTCCTCTCAGTTTTTGGAATTTGTGGAGTACTATGGGATTAGGCACAGCTGCTCCGCACCCTTCCACCCCGCAATCAATGGCCAGGCGGAATGCATGGTCAGAACAACGAAAGAGGCACTGCGCCACATGGACTGGGGCGACTGGGACTACAAGCTGGCAGCTTTCTTGTTCAGCCAGCGCACCACCCCTCACTCCACCACCAGTTGCAGCCTGGCTGAACTCATGGGCCACCGCCTGACCACAGTGCTCGCCCAGAAGACCAAGGGGCCCCAAGGGGTTTCTTTCCTGAAGACCCGGTCTATGCCCATAATTATGGCTAGGGTCCCACCTGGGTTCCAGCGAGAGTGGTTCAGGTGACTGGCCCACTGTCATATGAAGTTGCCTGCGAGGATGAACAGCTATGGAGGTGACACATAGATCAACTCTGCCACCGTGTCCTGCCTCTGGCCTCAGACAGCCCAGATGAGGACGACATATACCCTGGGGAACTGGAAGCAATGGATCTTCCATTTCCAGTGGCCAGCGTGATTCCCGGGGGAGAGGATGAAGGCAACCCTGAACCGATGAGCTGTACAGATCCCAGCAGCTCGACAGCCCCGGCTGCAATACCAACAGCTACAGTCCCACCCCTGGAGCCAACAGGAACAGTGCCAGGGAGCCCCGCTCTGGCTCCGGTTGTCCACCACTCCATGATGGAGCATAAAAGGCCTGCCTACTTAAAGGACTATGTATGCTCGGGTCATCTGGACCAAGGGTATTGTGTACCCAGGAAAGTTCGCGCATGCGGTCGGATCAACACGTGGTCAGTTGAAGGGCCCGAGCTTTGTCCCCAATGACAATAGCTCGAATGGATCCTAGCGCGCACCTATCGGGAGGCTAGGATCTTAGAAGGGACCTATGGGTCTAGGGGTGCACTGTAAATACCCTATTGTGTGTGTGTGTGTGTGGTGTGATTTGGAAATATAAATCGGCCTGCAAGCCGGCTAAAACATCTCAAGATTTTAATGTAACTAAACAAAGTATGTGCTGCAATCACTCTGCAACGCATTAGCCTCAGTACTTTATAAAGGCATCCTTCCAAAATGGGTGGCAAAACATGGAACAAAAATTGCTGATTAACGTTTGAGCGCTGGCTCCTTCTGCAAGTAACCTCAGTGAAGGGGCTTGCTGAGGGGGAATGGAGAGTCTGAGTCAGGGGTCGTTTTGTAGAAAAAGAGCTAGGGGAACTCATTAGCATAACTCATTAGCATATGCCACACACCCTGACATCACCGGAAGTGTGTCATAAGGCCACACCCCCTGACATCACCGGAAGTGTGTCGTAAGGCCACACACCCGCCCCAATGGTCCCGGCCGCCACCACTGGCCTCGCAGCTCCACTGCCAAGCCCCATGAGGGGCCCAGCGGTGGACCTGCAAGGCCGGCGGGAGTGCAAGGAAGCCCCGCAAAGGCCCTCCCTGGCCCCAGGCAGGCAGGGGTGGGGAGAGGCAGGGAGGAAGCAACTCACCCTCCCTCTTCTCCTGCCTCCTCCTGGCTGAATGAGGGCCGGAAGCGGGTCGGCCGGAAGCAAGGGGCGGGGCTTCGTCATGTGCCCCGCCCCCTGTACCTCACCTGGGGGAACTGCGATCCCCTGCGATCCCCCCCGAAATGACCTCTGGTCTGAGTGCTTCTTTTGGTTCCACCTACTCAATTATTGTGCATTGACATATGGTTGCCAGCCTCCAGGTGGGACCTGGTGATCCCCTGGAATTATAGCTCATCTCTAGACTACAGAGATCAGTTCCTCTGGAGAAAATGGATAGTTTGGAGGGTGGACTCTATGACTTTATACCCCACTGAGGTCCCTATCCTCCCCAAAGTCCACCCTCAAATCTCTGGGTCCATCCCAGCTTGGATCTGGCAAATCTACCCCCTGGGTGGGCAGGGAGGACCTGGAAACCCAGTGTTGCACTCTACTTTGTGATAAACAGTTAAACATATATGGTAAACCCGGAGTTCCTTTAGTAACAGTGCAGAGTCAGGCCAGTTTAAGCCTGTGGAAATCAGTGGTCTTAGACTGGAGGAATTTATATAGGATTACACCATTAGATCAGAGATAGCAGAAAGCCGATACCTTTAAGGAAGAAGCCACAACCAAAATATCCATGCGCTGAATACTGCAGTGGTTCAGACCCCACAGAGATGCTGTTTTGTGAGATCATTGTAGCAGCCTGAAGGAATTCTCTACAAGATGAGTTGGATTCATTACTTGGAGAGCACCACTGAATTGAGAGAACCAGGCCAGAGCTATGTTTGGCTTTCTTCCTAGGTTCTATAATCCAGCATGGAATATGTAAGTAGTCTGACAGGGTCTTCAGAACACAGACTTGTATAATTCAGGAAGGCGAAAAAGCTGAGGAAACAATGAAACGGTGCTCATAAAAGTATCTTGAACTTGTGGGTTTCTTGGGATGTCTTCAACATGACAGGGATGGAAATGGTCCTCCGATCCATCTCCAAAAAGGGAGGGGGCTAGGAAGTGGGGGAGCAATGTCCAGTTGCCAAGAATAGCAGGTTGTAGCAATGTGCTCTGGAGCTGTTGATGTTTTTATGGCTGGTGGGAAGAGCTGACTCTCTGTGCCGTTGTTGTCTGACTGTGAAAGTGCAAATTGCCAAGTGATTGTAATATCGGTATTAAAGGGAAGCAGTGTTTATATATGAGCAGACAGCTTGTAGATCTGAATAGTAAAATTGTGAGGGTTGATTATCATGCAGCTCAGAGGAGCCACATTAACCCAGTTGGGTTTTTATTTAATTTTTCATGTCGTGTTTTCCTTATGTTCAATCAACCAGAGACATTAGAAAGAATTCACATGTACAACTTCCACAAAATGAATGCATATTCAGCAGTGTGTGTGTGTGTGTGTGTGTGTGTGTGTGAGACACGGGGGGGAGTGTGTGTGTGTGTGAGTGGGGGAGAGAGAGAGAGAGAGAGAGAGAGAGAGAGAGAGAGAGAGAGAGAGAGACTGCAATTTGTATCTATCTAAATGAATTTGGAACTTGGGTTGACAGAGCTGGACATTCATATTCTCTGAAGGCATATTTTTCACAAATGGTCACTTGGAGCCCCTTTTAGTCTGAGATGCTCTAGATCAGCGGTGTCAAACATAAGGCCCGGGGGCCAAAACTGGCCTGTCCAGGGCTCTTATGCAGCCCATGAGCAACTGGTGCAAGGGAGGGAACAGGAGACTGCTAGGGGCTGAGTGGGCAGAGATACTGCAATTGTGGCTTCACAAAGACTCCTAAGTAAGCTCAATAGTCATGGGATAAAAGGACAAGTCCTTTTTGTGGTTCAAAAACTGGCTAATTAATAGGAAACAGAGAGTGAGCATAAATGGGCAATTTTCTTAGTGGAGGGTGGTAAGCAGTGGGGTACCACAGGGATCAGTACTCGGTCCAATCCTTTTTAACTTGTTTATTAATGATTTGGAGTTCGGAGTAAGCAGTGAAGTGGCTAAATTTGCAGATGACACGAAGTTGTTCAGGGTGGTGAGAACCAGGAAGGATTGTGAGGCACTCTAAAGAGATCTGTCGAGGATGGTTGAGTGGGCGTCAACGTGGCAAATGTGGTTCAATGTGGCCAAGTGCAAAGTGATGCACATTGGAGCCAAAAATCCTAACTATAAATACATGTTGGTGGGTTCCGAACTGGCAGAGACTGACCAAGAGAGAGATCTTGGATTTGTAGTAGATAACTCAATGAAAATGTCGAGACAGTGTGCGACTGCATTTAAAAATGCCAACACTATGCTTGAGATTATTAGGAAGGGAATTGAAAACAAATCAGCCAGTATCATAATGACCCTGTGTATATCGATGGTGAGACCTCAATTGGAATACTGTGTACAGTTCTGGTCACCACACCTCAAAAGGGATATTATATTATAGCGTTGGAAAAAGTGCAGAAAAGGGCAACTAGAATGATAAAAGGGTTCGAACACTTTCCCTATGAAGAAAGGTTAAAGTGCTTGGGGCTCCTTAGCTTGGAGAAACGACGGCTGAGGGGTGATATGACTGAGGTTTATAAGATTATGCATGGGGTAGAGCAGGGAGCAGTTTGTGTCAGAGTTCTCTCAGCCCCACCTACCTCATAGGGTGTCTGTTGTGGGGAGGGGAAGGGAAAGGAGTCTGTAAGCCGCTCTGAGACTCCAAGTGAAGGGTGGGGTATAAATCCAATCTCTTCTCTTCTCTTCTCTTCTCTTCTTCTCCCAAAGTGTAATTAGCATGTGGAATCACTACCACAGGAAGTGGTAGCAGCTATAAGCATAGATAGCTTCACGAGGGGATTGGATAAACATATGGAGCAGAGGTCCACCAGTGGCTATTAGCAACAAGGTATAGATAGGAACTCTCAGTCTGGGGCAAGTGATGCTCTGTATTCTTGGTGCTTGGGGGAGGGCACTGCTGGACCTCCTGATGGCACCTGGTATTTTTGGCCACTGTGTGACAGAGTGTTGGACTTAATGGGCCATTGGCTTGATCCAACATTGGCTTCTCTTATGTTCTTATGGCTTCAGCATGGCAGAACAACCCATGACTACTGAGTTTACTTAGGGGCCTTTTTGCAGGAACTTTATCAAAAGCTTTCTGGAAGTCTAGGTAAACAACATCTATTGGGTCACCCTTCTCCACATGCTTGTTCACCCTCTCAAAGAACTCTATCAGATTAGTGAGACAAGATCTTCCCTTACAAAATCCATGCTGATTCTTCCTCAATAGCCTTTGTTCATCTATATGTCTACTAATCCCATCTTTAATAACAGATTCCACCAACTTAGCTATCGATGTTAGACTGACTGGCCTGTGATTTCCCATATCTCCTCTGGAACTGTTTTTAAAGATGGGGGTTACATCAGCTACCTTCCAGTTTTCAGGAATGGAGGCAGATTTTAATGATTGCATATTTTAGTCAGGAGATCCACAAGTTCACACTTGAGTTCTTTCAGAACTCTTGGATGTATGCCATCTGGGCCTGGTGATTTGTCAGTTTTTAATTTGTCCATCAGTTTTAGGACCTCTTCTCTTGTCAACCTGACTCAGGTCTTTCAACACCCCTATCAGCAATTCTGGGGTGGACAAGCAAAAAATGCATTCAGCTTCTCTGCCATTTCCCTGATCCTTTAGTAATACTTTTACCCCTTGGTCATCCAAGGGCCCTGCTGCCTTCATAGCTGGTTTTCTGCTACTAGTGTATTTGGAGAAATTTTGATTGTTGGTGTTGATGTTTGTTTGTTTGTTTTGCAATATGTTCCTCATAGTCTCTTTTTGCCTGTCTGACCACTGACTTGCATTTTATTTGCCAAAGCCTGTATTCCCTTTTATTTAACTCACTCAGACTAGCCTTCCACTGCTTAAAGGAATCTTTCTTACCTTTTACAGCTTACATTACTTTGTTTGTTAACCGTGCAGGCCTTTTTAAATACCTATTTGTACCTTTCCTAACCTGCAGTATATATTTTATCTGAGCTTCTAGGATTGTAGTTTTAAATAGTCTCCAAGCTCCCCTCCTTACCTTTCCTTTCAGTTTCTTCTTTACAAGCCCCCTCATCTGAGAGAAGCTACCCCTTCTAACATGAAATGTGGTTGTGCTGGTCTTTTTGGGCAACTACCTATTTACATAAATGTTAAACTGAATAACATTATAGTCACTGCTCCCAACCAGTGCTATCAGATTAACATCGCTCACCAAGTCTTGAGCATTACTTAGGGCAGTGATGGCGAACCTTTTAGAGACCGAGTGCCCAAACTGCGACCCAAAACCCACTTATTTATCGCAAAGTGCCAACACGGCAATTTAACCTGAATACTGAGGTTTTGCTTTAGAAAAAAACAACCCATACATTAACTTAAGATGATCCAAACAAAGTATGGAAAGCAATCCCAATTCTTTCATTTACTTAAAATTATTTGGCAGGGAATTCGACACTTTAATGATGGTCTGGGCCTGGCTGGGGCAATGGCACGTGTGCCCACAGAGAGGGCTCTGAGTGCCACCTCTGGCCCCTGTGCCATAGGTTCGCCACCACTGACTTAGGGCAACCAAGGAAGTCCGAGGAGGGAGGGCAATGGCAAACCACCTCTGTTAGTGTCTTGCAGTGAAAACCTTATGGGGTTGCCATAAGTCAGCTGCAACTGGGTGCTGCTTTCCACCACAATTATACCTGATGACCTGAGGACTATGTTTCCCTGGTTACCTGGCATGCAACTCATCTGTTTCTGGAACAATGTCTGAGGTCCGAAGAGAGAGAGAAAGAGAGTCTCTTCCTTCTGCCTGCCTGCTGCCCAGCAGGTGACAACATCCACAAGGGAAGGAGGTGGAGGAAGGAGTGTATGAGGTCTTCTCTGCCTGCCTATACAGTTTGAAGCAGAGAAACGTTTGGGACATGGCTGCTCACTGTTGTGTTGAAGGTGAGGATTATGAGCTGTTGAAACTCATAGTGTCAGGAGTACACCTGTTCTTACCTCTGTCTTCAGCATTCCCAGTTTCTTATCTTTGTCCTTAAATTACATTAGTTCTTGATCGCTGCTCTGTTTGCATAGACTGCTCTTTCTCCATGTGTGTTGATTGCCTCTCTCAGTCTACCTTAATTTTTTTTTTGTTTTCTAGTCTCTTCTCCTTTGCTTTCACCATCTAAGGTGGGTGTCCAGGTGAGGCCTGGGGATCCCCCAGAATTACAGCTCATCTCCAGACTACAGAGATCAGCTCCCCTGGAGAAAATGGATGCTTTTGGAGGGTGGACTCTGTGGCATTGTACCCCACTGAGGTCCCTGTCCTCCCCAGACTCCACCCCAAAATCTCCAGGAGTTTTCCAACCTGGATCTGGTTATGCTACCCCCCATCCCTTGCCAGTGGCCAGGGGTACCTGGCCATTTTAATCTTGGGAATTGTACATCCTGCTTCAAGAATTTGCCCTGCCCCCTCCTCTCCCGGTTCCCCCTCCCCTCCCCTGGGAGGTGGAGAAAGCCTGGGGCTGCTGGTTGGGGGGGGCAGCGAGAGTGGTGGGTGCCTCTCCGCCTTCGCAAACAGAGGATGATGATGTGGAGGTGTTGAGCCATGAGTGGCAGCTCCTACCCCGTCCTGTGCTGGGCTCTTCCCGCTTGCACTCCAGGTAGGAGCTACAAAGCCGAGCAGTGGTGTACAGCGAAGTGGGCTCGGCACGGCTCTCCTCATCTCCCTCAGTGGGGGCAGGTTTGGGTCTTCTCCATGGCCATGGAGAGGAGGGGGCGGCCAGAGAATGGCCTCCCTCAACCACCGCCAACACTTTGTCTGTGGCTATCATTTCCCCCACCCCCACTCCCTCCTCAGACACTCCAATGCTGCATGCTCCGTGCGAGCCTCCAGGCCACTGAGATGGGGCAGGGAAGGGTGGCTGAACTGTGACTGGTTTGAAGATTAGCTTCAGTAATCTAATTAGTAGTAGAAGAAGAAGAGATTGGATTTATACCCCGCCCTTCTCTACCAAAAGGTGTCTCAGAGCGGCATACAAACTCCTTTCCCTTCCTCTCCCCACAACAGACACCCTGTGAGGTAGGTGGGGCTGAGAGAGCTCTTGCCAGAAACGGCTCTTTTTCAAGAACAGCTGTGCCAGAGTTATGGCTTGCCCAAGGTCAGCCAGCAGGTGTAAATGGAGGAGTGGGGAATCAAACCCGGTTCTCCCAGATTAGAGTCCGCACACTTAACCACTACACCAAATTAGCCACTGTGCTAAACTGCACCTCTTCTCCCCCCCCCCCCAAAAAAAAATTCCGGCCACGGGGCTGTGTAGTGCTCAGACTAGGACTAGGATCTGGGAGACCCAAATTCAGATCCCCCAGCCGCCATGGAAGTTTGCTGGGTGCCCTTGGGCCAGTCACATACTTCTCAGCCTAACATTCCAGGGTCGTTATGAGGATAAAATGGAGGAGAGGAGATCAACGTAAACTACTTTGAGGCTCCACTGGTGAGAAAAAGGTGGGATATAAATAGGGTTGGCAATCTCCAGGTGATGACTGGAGACCTCCTGGGATTATAACTGACTTCTAAGAGGACTTCTGAGAGATCAGTTCACCTGGACAAAAGGCCTCTTTGGACAGTGGACTCCACGGCATTATACCCACTGAAGTCCCTCCCCTCCCCAAACCTCAGCCTCCTCAGGCTCCATCCCCTTAATCTCCAGGTATTTCCCAACCCGGAGCTGGCAGCCCTAGATATAAGCAAAGCAAAATAAAGAAATAAATGTCCTGATTTTGTTTTGGCAAATCATGAGATGCAGGAATAGAACTGGGTTAAAAAAATTCTATACCTTTTAATTTTTAGATAAAACCACAAGTATTAACTACTACTACTACTACTACTACTACTACTACTACTACTACTACTACTACTACTACTACTACTATGGAAGCGTCATTTTCAAATTGTTAACTATGTTAAATCAAGATGTGAACATCAAATACCATTTGAGGGTTGCTTTTGAAAACATCTTTAGAAGAACTTGGGCTTCATTATGGACCAGTAAATAGAATTGTGAGTGTGTGTGTGTGGGGGGGTACCATTGAGACATCAATGCAGCTTTAGATTCCTGAACACTGGCCTGTTTATAACCGTGAAGTTCTGAAAGGTTTGCTTAAGAGGAGGTGGCAGTTCCAGACAAATTCCCCCCAACACTCAGAAGCAGAGGGAGTCCCCTGAAATTTTTACTTGGGGTCAGTGGACCCTCAGAAGCAGCATTGTAGGTGCCTACAGTAAGAAGCAGGGATCAGCAAAAATCACTGTTCTCTCTTAAGAAAATTTAAGGGCCAATAATGTGTCTTGGAGAGGTGAGGGTGGGAGTACCATACTTGTTTTCTTCTGGGCATTCAGGTCTGCAGTCACAGTGTGTTCAACTTCTTTGAAAGTATATTTCGTTTCTAGCTACTGAGAACTGTGATATTTCATGCCATGACTTGTGTAGAACACAGAGACAAAAGGGAATCCACATTTTCTGTATGTGTGTGGAAGGGGTCGTTTCAGCCTCATCTCTGCTTCTAACCTGCTATGGAATGAGAAGAAATATCCTAGCAAGATGTTACATGAACAGATAGTATCAACAGTTAAAAAAAAAAAAGGAACGTTAGGAGAATAGGGAACTCTGAATATTAACTCGAGCAATATGGGAAACATGTTCTGTAGAGAAGAGGTCGACACTTGGATGCTTTGGGGGCCTGCTTGTTCCCTAGAGACAAAAATCCACATTGTGATTGTCTACTGCTGTGTCAAACCATGATTAGTTTGTATGAATTGTTATGCACACGCTGCATGGATCTGCCTTTTGTATCAGATCTGCCATGGCCGTCTCCATGCTGTCTAAAGGTTTGTTTGATAGCCTGTCTCCAGGGGTTTTATGTGCAGCTTTGCCTTAATCCAGCCAAAGCATAACTGCTTTTGATTGGTAAAAGACAGTGACATGTAGGAGTAAGCTTCCTTGGCTTTCTTACATTGATAAGACAGTCTTTTGGCAACCAATCTTGCTGGAGACCTGAGAGTTATTGGGAATCTTTCTGTGTTTTCTTTTCATTTTAAGCATCTCTGCCACTTGTAGCTCGGTCCACCTCCCATCTATAAACTACGTCTAGGATGAAATATTTCTTTCTGTAGTACAAGTGTTCCATACGTGGCCTTGCAGGATATTGGATTACTGAGGTTAGATTTACTACAACATCTCTACGATTTGTTTGAGTCCCTTGCTTTTGTCATGAAGTTGTTCTGTGTTAATCAAATCTAAAATGTTTGCTCAGAGAGAGGGTAAGGTCATAAGGCCAAGATCTGGCAGCAGATAGGAAGAGGATGGAAACCGCCTCATGGATGCTCTTGACCTTTTGAAGGTCAGTTGGGGCCATGGAGATGTGGTCCAGATAACAGAGAAGGATCGTCTTCCAGCGCTCCCTTTAGCCCAGATGATGCCCGTTATGATTTGTAAAAACAGCCCCCTCCTGATATACCACTCAAGAGTTCTTTCTTTCTTTCTTTCTTTCTTTCTTTCTTTCTTTCTTTCTTTCTTTCTTTCTTTCTTTCTTTCTTTCTTTCTTTCTTTCTTTCTTTCTTTCTTTCTTCCTTCCTTCCTTCCTTCCTTCCTTCCTTCCTTCCTTCCTTCCTTTCTCTCTCTCTCTCTTTCTCTCTCTTTCCTAGAGAATTGTATGATTTCCAGTGTATAAGAGTTCGCAAAAGGCAGCTTTCCCACACATAGGAAGAAAATCTTAAATATAACTATAGTTGATGTATTTACTAAAAAGTTTACTAAAGAGCTCTGCTGGATCATTGCTGTGCCACACTACATTGACATTTTCATCAAGCCATCCACTATGATCCCAAGACCTCTTTCCTTCTCAGTCTCAGCAAGTTCCAATCCTATGAGCATGCACTTGAAGTTGGATTTTTTTTTAAAAAAAATCAGTGTGTATCGCCTTGAACTTAACTACATCGAACTTCATTTGCCATGTAGTTGCCCACTCACCCAGCTGCTACACTACTCACCCCTAATTCCAGGTCATTTATGAACAAACTAAACAGCACTGGCCTCAATACTGATCCTTGTGGGACCCCACTGCTCATTTCCCTCCACTGAGACAACAGTCCATACAGTATTAGCATGAAGTTGTTCTGTGTTAATCAAATCTAAAATGTTTGCTCAGAGAGAGGGTAAGGTCATAAGGCCAAGATCTGGCAGCAGATAGGAAGAGGATGGAAACCGCCTCATGGATGCTCTTGACCTTTTGAAGGTCAGTTGGGGCCATGGAGATGTGGTCCAGATAACACAGAGAACGATCGTCTTCCATCGCTCCCTTTAGCCCAGATGATGCCCATTATGATTTGTAAAAACAGTCCCCTCCTGACATACCACTCAAGAGTTTTCTTTCTTTCTTTCTTTCTTTCTTTCTTTCTTTCTTTCTTTCTTTCTTTCTTTCTTTCTTTCTTTCTTTCTTTCTTTCTTTCTTTCTTTCTTTCAGAATTATATGATTTCCAGTGTATAAGAGTTCGCTAAAGGCAGCTTTCCCACATATGGGGAAAAAAAATCTTAAATATAACTATAGTTCATTTATTTAGTAAAAAGTTTACTAACGAGCTCTGCTGGATCATTGCTGTGCCACACTACATTTACATTTTCATCAAGCCATCCACTATGATCCCAAGACCTCTTTCCTTCTCAGTCTCAGCAAGTTCCAATCCAATGAGCATGCACTTGAAGTTGGGATTTTTTTAAAAAAAATTCAGTGTGTATTGCCTTGAACTTAACTACATTGAACTTAATTTGCCACGTAGTTGCCCACTCACCCAGTTTGTGGAGAGCCTCCTGGAACTCTTCACAGTCAGCCTTGGCTTTTACCATCCTGAACAATTTTGTACACAAATCTGCAGACCTGGCCACTCCAGTGTTCAATCTTATTTCCAGATCACTGAGACAACAGTCCATACAGTATTAGTATTAGCTGAAGGTGATTGTCTGTCTGTCTGTCTGTCTTATCTATCTATCTATCTATCTATCTATCTATCTATCTATCTATCTATCTATCTATCTATCTATCTATCTATCTATCATCTATCTATCTATCATCTATCTATCATCTATCTATCTATCTAGTACTGCTCATGCAGCTATCACCGTAAGCAGAAATTAGAACAAAAATATTTTAAAAGACCTTACTCAGTATTATTTCTTTTATATTTGATTATTACAGCTATGAATTTTGCTGCTGAGTGGGTGACATGATCACTTTTATCCGAATAGTAGCCATGACACCTGGGCTCGCACATTTACCAATTCCCTGTCTTTAAGTAAAGGGGTGACTAAATTAGCCCTCAACGTTGGAAATAGGGGACTCCATAATCATATGTTTGATTATTTTGATTTTTTCATATGAGCATCTGCATGTTCTATTAGAGTATGATACTCCATTATGTCTGCCCTCCAAAACCACTGAGGGAAGAACATTAATTCTTGCCAAAGTAAAAGCCCTTCTTAGTTTTGGGACTGTTAGTTGATAAAAATATTTCTGCAGTTGTATCAGGAGGGCAATTCCCAAACAGAGTGTAGAGCATATCATGCATGTCGTAATAGACATACTTGTAACATCCAACTTCTGCCTTCCAGAGGGGCCTGCTTGTGGTGAAAAGCCAGACATTTCTGGTAGCCATTCTGAAGAATGGGTGCCACATCAGAGAAGATCCTACCTGTGTACTGGCTGAGCTTATCTCACCATGAAGCAGACTCATTTTCTTTTCCAATAGTTGATTCCATTGGCTATAATTTTATCTGCCTGGATGAGCCGAAGTAGAGTAGATTCTCCCTCAGATTTTAAAATCTTTACTTGGAAGAGAAATGCTTTGATCCAAGCCCTAGCTTCCATAGGTGATATTATTCAAAGGTTTTTATGTTCAACAAATATTCAGTGAAATAGAATTAAATTATTTCAGAAATGCAGGCATGAAACTGTTATAGCAGGGGGAAACAGTCATTGCAGCCACTAACAGTGATCAGAATGACTTTGAAAAAAGAAAATTCGTTACTTGCCTTCCAGAGGGGCCTGTTTGTGGTGAAAAGCCAGACATTTTTGGTAGCCATTCTGCAGAATGGGTGCCACATCAGAGAAGACCCTGCCTGTGTACTAGCTGAGCTTATCTCACCATGAAGCAGACTGCAGAGTTCAGGGGATGAGGAGATTCAGATGGGTGTCATAATGATCCCAAAGCAGAGAACAGGCAAAAGAAATGAAAAGAACTGCTAACAGTCTGATTAATGTAACTCGTGAATGCTTGGAATATGAACATTATAGGTGATTAGAATAGAAGTGAGTGTTATTTCTTCTTCAGCAGTTCTACCAGATGGCAACAATACAGGGCTGTTTTACTGTTGTCATGTTTTCCTCCAGAAAGAAGTATCCTTCAGTGGTAATGTAAGAGCATCTTAAATTAGTTGTAAATGTGCTGCTGTAGATGGACGAAATGCAAGTCATAAATCACCATTAACATCAGTTGGGAGAAAAAAAATAAGGTCGGGATCCTAGAAATTACAGGCTGCTTTGTCATGTTAAGGGCCTTGAACACCATCATATGGGTATAAACAGGAAGCACAGGTCTAAAGTTGTTTTTTGTAGGAGTGCAGATGTAGTTGTTGATACAGACCTTGGGCTAATGATTTTCCTCTACAATAGCTATCCACTCTTCTCTCCCTCTCCCCTTCTGGAATTTTTGTTGTTGTTGGGAATTCACGCAGGTCACTATTATTCTTGGAGTGCCAACGTAACAAAAGCCAGCCTGTCTGAATTCTGCGGGGTTCATATTTTTATTACAGAAATCACACAAAAATATTTGGCTCGTCCAAGCACAACTTGACAATTGGCTATAGGTTGCCGAAAAATGTGTCATTGCATTATTCCTGTAAAAATAAACTTTCATGGCTTTCCGCAACCCCTTTGGGTCCGCTGACATTTTGTTGGTTCAGAGAGCCGGGAAGGGAATAGCATTGAAACTCAACTAATAAAGAATCCAGTGTGAGTTATTTTCTCTGTCCAGTGTGATTTAGTAGCTATGTGTATGGCTCAGCCTGGTCATACAAAAGATTGGCCAGTCACCATGTATTCCAAACAATCTGTCTTGTTTTGGGTCAGTGTAGCACTTGGTGTGGTGAACAATATCAGTTGTGATGACCTGCAGTTGACCTTAGGTCCAGTACCAGGCTACCAGCTTCTGCCACTGGAATGCATTTTATGCTTCATTTGTATGGACAAAGGGCAATCATCCACTGTGAGACGGACTGCTTTTGAAAGTGAGCTCCCGTCTCTGGTCCCAGCTCATGCCAACCTAGCAGTTTGAAAGCAAGAAATTGCAAATAGATAAATAGGTACTACTTCGGTGGGAAGGTAACAGTGTTCTGTGCTCCTTGGCATCTAGTCATGCCAGTCACGTGACCACAGAAATGTCTTTGGACAGCGCTGGCTCCTCGGCTTGGAAATGGAGATGAGCACCGCATCCCTAGAGTTGGATTCGACTGGCTTTTGAGCAAGGGAAACCCTTACCTTTAGCTTTACTAGTTTAGAAATTAACTTGTCCAGTTTGGAAAACCAGTGTCAAACCATGCCTCAAGGCTGACTCAAAATTAGTTCCTCTATTGATCAAGGAGGATTAAAAAAACAACCCTACAAATCCCAAGATTCCCAGCAGTAATAGAAACCCCCTTAGCATGCTCAGAAGACTCTGTTGTGAGAAATGCTAGGAACTTAAAGACTGACCTTTCCTGATGCTGCTCGTCCCCACCCCCCCAACCATTCTCATGTGATAAGCTTGTGAAAGTGGGAAAAGATGGAAAATGGTGGCAGAGAACATTGATGATGGTGGAGAGTGGACAGGGAATTCTGAGAGTTCTCTGGGAAAGCTTGGAAAGAACATAATGAATTGAGATTGGGAGGAGAGGTTTTCCCATCGCTGGACAGAGGTGTCAAACTCATTTTTTTACGAGGGCCGGATGTGACATAAATGTCACTTGGGGGGGATTTGTCCCGTAAAATGTAATGCTAGGTGTCGGAGATATAAACTTTAGAAAGGACACTGGCAAATCCAATTAACAATATTAGTTTTTACTCAAAATACAAAGATGCTTAAAATATTAACACTCCTACAGTATTTCCTTTATATAACAGTCTTTGATAACTGATGCCTCTTGCTCTGAATTACTGCGTCAAAATGTGGAGTCAACGTCTGTGCTGTAGTGGTCTTGAGTATGCTGTTTAGGTGTGCGTCTGTAACCTGAAAATGTACTTTTGATTTATTGACATTTAATACCGGAAAGAGCTGTTCACCTAAGTACATTGTCCAAAACATAAACAGAATTTTAGAAGCAAAAGCCTTAAACTGGGGGTAGTTCGGACCCCAAAACTGGAAAATTTGCTAATGCCAACTTCAAAAAGTTTATCCTTCAGTACAGCAACACACTACTTCCCCACTTACCTGCGATTGGTGGCATCCTTTCATTGGTAGGTGGGGAGTGTAATATACCACCCTCAGCACTTGCTCAATCCACCACAAAAATCATGAACCCTCCACAGATTGACCAGCCACCTGTCAATGAGCAGAACTTCTAAATTAGCCATTTTCTCCCACTACCTCTGTCTGATTCATCCACACAAATCCACTCTCCTCCAAATCCTTGCTCACAACTTTAATGCCAGGAGCTCACAAAGTAGAAATTTTGCTCACGAGACTCCACAGCTTAGAGGGAACATTGTGTGAATGTCCCATTTTGTTGACAATACTGACCCAATATGTGTAATCTGTCTTGAGTACGCCTCCCACCTTGACGAAACTCTTCCTGTCCACCTCCCCACCCTGGCACAAGTAATCCTGGGGGTCTTCTTCCCTCTCCACTACCCTGCACAGTTGTTGTGAGACCAAAAACATAGATGGGGAGAATGATACTTTTCAATTGCATTGGGCATTTGGGGAGAAATCTCTTCAAGTCTTAAGGTGGCTCAAGACTCCTGTTTTATCTTAGCCTCCAACTACACTTCTGCTCTTGTATGCCACCCCCCCAAACACAGACACTCAGCACCTTCTCTCACCCCAACAGATATATTTCTCCTCCCTTCCCATGTCTTTCCAAGCACACTTCCCATCATGCACCCCGTTGCATGCACTTCTTTTCCTTTCCGTGTCCCTCCCTCCAGTCCCTATACCTCCCCCCCATACACTCTGGCATTCCCATTCCTACATTACTCCCAACCACCACCACCACCACCTTCACACCTCCCTCCGTTGTCTTCCTCCTCCCTCCTCCCAAAGGGCCACTTATCTGGCATCGTGGCAGAGAAAGAGCAAGCGAGGCGGGCAGAAGAGAAGAAGGTGGTGGCAACAGTGGCAAAGGGAGCTGCTTCTGCTGCTGAAGTGAAGGGCGAGACCCAGCATGCATGCACACTGATGGGGAGGTGGCAGCCCCTCTGCCTCTGACAGGATCAGCTGTATCAATCATATAGTGTCCAGATCACGTGAAGTGATGGTATCACTTTACTCTGCTCTGGTTAGACCTCACCTCGAGTATTGTTTAGTTCGGGGCACCACAATCTAAGAAAGATATAGACAAGCTGGAACGTGTCCAGAGAAGGTCAACAATGATGGTGAGGGGTCTGGAGACCAAGTCCTATGAGGAAAGGTTGAAGGACCTGAGTATGTTTAGCCTGGAGAGGAGATGACTGAGAGGTGATATGATAACCATCTTCAAGTACCTGAAGGGCTGTCATATAGAGGATGGTACGGGGTTGTTTTC
>NW_015169236.1:110571-114574 GCF_001447785.1 Gekko japonicus | reverse complement strand
GGGAGGTAGTTGTGAATTTCCTGCATTGTGCAGGGATTTGGACTAGATGACCCTGGAGGTCCCTTCCAACTCAATGATACTATTATTCTAGGAAGTGGAGAGGTGTTCTGGCCTCACGTGCACAGTCCGGCCCAACTGAGAGAGAGGATGGGGGGACCCTCCAGCCAGCCGACCTGACTCAAGTCTTTTTGCTGCTCTTGCCACAGCCACCTTGCTCACAGGCCAGATAACAGGCCTGGATGGGCTGTTTCTGGCCTCTGGGCTGTATGGTTGACACCCCTGATAGAGACCTAGTGTGGCATAGTCGTTGAGAGCAGTGCACTCTAATATGGAGAACTGGGTTTGATTCCCCACTCCTCCTCCACGTGAAGCCTGCTGGGTGACCTTGGGCCAGCCACAGTTCACTCAGAACTCAGCCCCACCTCCCTCCCAAGGTGCCTGTTGTGGGGAGAGGAAGGGAAAGTGATTGTAAGCTGCTTTGAGACTCCGGTAGAGAAAAGCAGGGTATAAAAACCTACTCTTAAAAGAATTAGTGAGTGCATGTTTCCCATGTGTTTCAAAACTGGGAGATGAAAAAACTGTGGTGACATAGTTATTGGGACTTAGACTGGGGATACCTGGTTTCAAATTCCCACAGCTGTGAATCTCACAGGATCAACACTTCTCACCCTAACCGACTGTACAGGGTTGTTATGAAAGCAAAGGATAATCTTGTATATGCTGGCCTGAACTCCTTGGAGAAAATGTGGGGTGCACACATGATCAATATGTAGTTGGGATCATGCTACTTCTTCTTTGTTACATAGGCAGAATATCATGGCCAGCATTTGGAAGTAGCTTGATAAATCCCTTCTTGTTCATAGATAAATACTTTTGTGCTGTGAAATTTTTATGGTAACCAAAAGCTAACTCACCGACTCCAGGAGCGAGTGTTATTAATCGAAGTGAACTATGTTGTTGTTGTTGTTCAGTCGCACAGTCGAGTCCGACTCTTTGCGACCCCATGGACCAGATCCCGCCAGGCCCTCCTGTCCTCCGCCGTCCTCTGAAGTTGGCTCAACTTCATGTTCGTTGCATCTATGACACTGTCTAACCATCTCATCCTTTGCCGTCCCCGTCTTCTTTGACCTTCAATCTTTCCCAGCATCAGGGTCTTCTTCAGTGAGTGCTCCCTTCTCATTTGGTGGCCAAAGTATTTGAGCTTCAGTTTCATTATCTGGCCTTCCAGGGAACGGTCAGGGTTGACTTCTTTTAGGATTGACTGATTTGATCTTCTTATTTATTTATTTATTTATTTAGACATTTTTACCCCGCCCTCCCCGCAAGCGGGCTCAGGGCAGCTTACAAGGGGCAAAAGCCCATACATAAAGTCCAAGGGACTCTCAAGAGTCTTCTCCAGCACCATAGTTCAAAAGAATCTATTCTTCGGCACTCGGCCTTCCTTATAGTCCAACTCTCGCAGCCATACATGACTACTGGGAATACCATTGCTTTGACCATGCGGACTTTTGTTGGCAGGGTGATGTCTCTACTTTTTATCATGCTGTTTAGGTTCGCCATCGCTTTCCTCCCAAGGAGCAGGCGTCTTTTAATTTCATGACTACTGTCACAGTCTGCAGTGATCTGGGATCCCAGGAACGTGAAGTCTGTCACTACTTCCACAGCTTCCCCTTCTATTTGCCAAGGAGTGATGGGGCCGGATGCCATGATCTTAGTTTTTTTGATGTTGAGCTTCAAGCCCACTTTTGCGCTCTCCTCTTTTACCCTGAGCAAGAGGCTCTTGAGGTCCTCTTCACTGGTTGGTAGTTGGTGGTGTTCTCCTCTTCTTCCTGTTGGCTCAGGCGGTTTCTCAGGCGGGACGCTCTCCTCGGCGCCTGGCGGCAACCTCCCTCTCTCGAGGCGCGCGACTTCCCGCCTCCTTCCGGTTTCAGCTGCGTCCTTTTCCGGCTCCGCTATACCGGCGCTTGGCGTCATCGCGGCCCTCTCCCGACGGCAGTTACTCGATGTTCCGTCCTCTAGCCACCAGGGATCGCTCCTCTGGTTGTGCCCGCTCGCTGCCGCCACCTCCACGCCATCCAAGCCAGAGCTGATGTCTCGCTGCCGCCGCCGCCATCGCCGTCACCATCTGTCTTCAACCACCACACAGGCAGGGTGCCCCCCACCCTACTAAGGGTGGGTACCCATTTATCTACTTGCAATTAAGTTGCTTTCGAACCGCTGGGTGGGCGGGAGCTGGGACAAGGGTCGAGAGCTCACCTCGACCGCGGTGGTACTCGAACCGCCATAGGGCTGCTCGTATGATGTTACTGAAGCAGGCATTTAACTGCCTGCGCCACCGCTCCCTTGTTGAGAAACTTGAGAAGTGAACTATAGACCAGTGCTAAAAACTAAAGCTATGATTTGGCACATGACTTGCATATGAGTAAATCCCTTTCATTTTCAGTAAGAGAATCCTGCCATCTACAAATGCTCATGAAAGCTTATACCCAGAATTAAACTTTGTTGGACTTAAAGGTTCCACTGGACTCAGACTTCGTTCTGTTCATTCTATGGGCTCTTTTTCCCGGAACATCATAGAAATGCAGATCTAACTAATTCTTGTGGAACATGTCAGTGTCACTTTGCATATAACAGGCAATTTTTAAATGAATTTTTAAAATTCTTAGAGGAAATCTGTGATACTACTATCTTTCTTAGTCAAAATAAGGCCAAAGTCCTTAACACAGTTAGGAATGCATAGAAGCCTACTATGACACGGTGTCAAGTCTAAAACCTACTTGTTAAGAACATTGCTGCTATTTCCTTCCACTTTGGGCCACACCAGTTTTCATCCGAAGCAGAAAGAGGCATTGGTGAGTTAACAAGTATGTAATTTTGAGACAGTGAAAAATTGGATTTTCATGGCTAATAAATCCTTTCTCCCTTCATTCAAGGTGCCAGAAGAGTCAGTACAAACCTGTGAGCACCAGGTGGCAGCCTCTGACCACATGACACTGTTTCCTCCTTCCCTGATCTCTTTCTTTATTTCTCCCGCCCCCTATTTCTTGTATGAGACTAAAAGCAGCTGGAGAATGTATTTCTACTGATGCTACAAATCAAGAGACCACGAGATTGTGTTTAGCGAAGGAATGTAATATTGTTATGCAATGAAAAGCAGCCTTCGCCGTGGTAAAGAAAGACGTTGAGCACTGCCCTTGGAAATTATAAACAAAATAATATTACTATAATGTCATTTGGATTTTGGCAGAGTCTGGTTATCAGTCCCTTGCTTTAAGCCACTGTTACTGTGTGAATATTTTGCTTACAGTCTCACACCATCTTGTTTTTGTTTGTTTATTTAACTTCTAAGGCTTACTTGGCAACGGAGCACAGAAATCCGGTCCCCATAAGCTTCTGAGGATGCCACTTGATAGAAACACAACTGCTTCAGCTTGCTGTAGCACGGAGAACCATTTTTACTGTCCGATTATAAACAACAACTGCTTCTGGCTGAAGGGGTCACGTTGGCGGGCCTCCGTTCCTGAACAGATCGGAGCTGTGCGGCTGAGCAGGCTGGATTCCCACCTATCCACTTAATACAGTAGTAATTTCCCGTGAAAGTAACTTCTGTGTCAAACAAGCCTGGGGATGATGCTGGACACCTTGATCCTCACGGCTGGCTCAGAGCTGCACTCAAGGACCCTGGGATTCTCTGTTGGTGACCTCCTTTTCTGAGGTACGCTGCCAGAATTCATCTCCTAAAGCAGGCATAGCAGAGTACAAGAACACAGTCCTTTTATTTGGACCAGCCCAGTGGCACATAACAGTGCACAAGCTTTTGAATTCACCAGAACTCTTCATCAGGCCAGATGTTACAGAATAAAAGAGGGGGGAAAGCAGGATTTTTAGGTCATGGTGGATCTTCTGGCAGGCAAAAAAGGATTAGGTATCAAGTTGCTGCATGCTGGGGGTCTTAAAAACAAGAGGTATTAAGTCAATTAAACTCATTGGTACTAAGTCCCCC
>NW_015169236.1:91600-110547 GCF_001447785.1 Gekko japonicus | reverse complement strand
TAGACCCATTTCCCACAAGCAGCTGCGCCGCCCTCGCTCTTCCCTTCCCCCGATTCTATTCGTCAATTTCCCACTACTTGCTGTGCAGCCGCATTTTGACCCGCAGCATCCCCTGATTTTCCCCGTGTCTTCTCGATCTCAAAAAACAAGGATCAAGAAGATGTGGGGGAAATCGGGGGATGCTGCGGGTCAAAATGCGGCCGCGCAGCAAGTAGTGGGAAATTGACAAATACAATTTGGGGGAAAGGGAAGAGCGAAGGCGGCACAGCTGCTTGTGGGAAATCAGACTTACCTTGCAATCCTAAATAGAGTTATGCCCTTCAAAGCTGATTAACTTCAGTGGGCTTAAAAGGGTGTAACTCTGGTTAGGATTGCGCTGCCAGCTCCTATCACTGATATTCCAGGACTCACAGGATCGGGCCACTGGTTGAACTTCTTGAGTAAAGCCCCACTTGTATCGCAGGCATCATCAAAAGATTCTCAGATATCACTGATCATTCACTTTTGTTGCTAAGTGGCTCCCCTTGCAAGCCTGCGGCACCATCTCTGTGCCATCACCTTATCTGTTAGCTGTGATAATGCGTTAGTTTTCCATCAGCAATAGTTTCCCAATATTCTTTCCATCTGGATGCCTGAAACAATGAAAGATCATGTATTTACCCTTCTTGATTTTTGACAGCAGGGCCTGTTTCTCTCCAATAGCTTTTCTAACATAACCATCTGTCATCTTTTTTCCATTCAAGAGGTGCAAGAACCATTACCAGCACCACATCTCAAATGCTTCAGTTTTCTTTCTGTCAGCAAATTAATTTGCTTTGACTTACATCCCAAGAGGTTGGGGGGAGGAGTGAATGAAGAATTTTACCAGTGCCATCTTCCATTCACTTGGATACTTCAATGTTATGCAACATTTCTATTTGCTTAAGGAAACTCACAGCTGATTAAGCTGTTGCCAGGTTTTCCTTAATTATAGCATTCAAATATTCTCCATGTTATACAGGGTCTCCATTATGGATTGGGTGTATGGAGGTGTTTTAAATGATGGTTCAATAGAGGTAGCATGATGCAAAGCTTGACTAGTGTGTTTTCTCCCCCAACTTCCACCTGACAGATTGTCCTCATGTCTTTCCTGAATGTTTTAGTACAGATTTTTTGTAGTTTTAACTGGTTTTAAAATTTGTATTGGATTTTATGTTGTTGTAAACCGCCCTGAGCCCTGTGTAAGCAGGGAAGGGCGGTTAAGAAATCAAAATTAATTAATTAATTAATTAGTTAACGAAACAGACCAAAAAAAACCCCAGTGATTTTTTGTCCTTTTCTTGGATAGGAGAATAAGGATGTTAAAGCAAAGAGGTAGAAACTACTTATAAGTATAACTATACAGTATTTACTGGACTCATTTAGTTAGAATGTTTCACTTAATGTCTGGGTGCAGAGAACAGTTACCAACCCCAGCTTTTAAAGCTCTTTAGCTTTTCCAGAACTTTAGGAAAAGCACATTATTAGTGTGAACTCCTTCTTGAAATTCCAGTTCTTTAGCCAGCTTTCCCCAAAACTAGGCTCTGAGACAGTTGCAGTCTCCTCTTTAAAATATTCATTAAAATTAGCCATCTTTCCCTGAAAGCCAGATTCTGAGACAACACAGTCATCTGAGAAAGGATTATTATTATTATTATTGTTATTGTTGTTGTTTTAATTTATACCCCACCCTATCCCACAAGAGGGTTCAGGGTGGCTAGTGAGCTCAGGGCGGTTGATCCTTCCAGTCTCACTCTCTGGAGGTGCAAATCCTATCACCTAAAACATTCTAATACTTTTAAAAGATATTACTTTTTAAAAAGTCGAATCTTGAATATATTCAAAAACAGCCCTTTGAAGCTGGCTGTAACCCACAAATAGCTTTTCCATCCCCTGACAGATGTATTTGTTGTGGCTACATTGTATACCTACATAATAGCAATCACAATGTTGTGTAGATCAAACACGGCTTTCCCTCCTTCAGTGAATGGATTTGTGCCTTTTCATTAATACCGAATGCATATATACATTTGTTTTATGAAAGCACACAGAACTAGGTCCTTTCCACACTTAAAGTCCATTAGTACTACTAAGGGTTTCAGTCTTGTCAAACCTGTGCTGCTTTCGGAATTTTGCAAACAGGTCTTGGTTGCCATGGCAAAATGGCTGTTAGGGGCAGGGAACCAATCACATAATGGCTGCCATAGGGATGGGGCCCAATCACAAAACATTGGGATGCTAAATAAAATATTAGGAGGTTCCAAGCTAAGTATGCTCCTATAGTGAAGGCAGCTGTTTCCAAATAGGTGCTTCCTGTAGATATAAGCAGGGGTCATTTCCTGCAGGAGCGCACAGGAGCGGAGCTCCGGTAGTAAAGAGCCCAGGGGGCGGGCACATGCAACAAGCCCCACCCCCTGCTCCCAGCAGCCCTCAGTCAGAGCAAGAAGAAGCCGGGTACGTTGCAGAGCTCCCCCCGGCCCAAAACAGTCCAGTGGCACCTTTAAGACCAAGTTTTATTCAGGTACAAGCTCTCCCTCCTCTGCGAGGACAGATCTGCAAGTTTCCCCCACCCCCCAATAGCTAGCAATCCAAAACAGTCCAGTGGAGCCTGAGCGGTGGGTGTTGCCTTCTAACACACTTCCGGTGATGTCAGGGGGTGTGGCATATGCAAATAAGTTATGCTAATGAGCTCCTGCACCTCTTTTTCTACGAAATGACCCCTGGATATAAGCATGCTGTCCCCTGGGCTCTTCAGAGCCACCTCCTACTATAGTGAAATGGAGGAGAGCCTAGATTGGCAGGTTGCTGTGGGAGACACTTTGGGAGAGAAGCAGGTGGGCTGCAAGAACTTCCTTGATGGGCAGTATGGCACTCGTAGAGACTAAGTCCTAAGTCATTGTCCTAAAATATTGCCTTTTCACTACCTGCTGGAACAGAATTAGAGCATGGCACTTAACACAGTGTCATATTTCTACAACATTTCTGCACTGTGTTTGCACCCATGGGCATGAACCTAAGTGTTTACTTAGAAATAAGTCCCATCCCAAAGACTCTGCTGAAAGCTGATTTAGAAGGATAGCACCCATTTTAATTAGGTGGCTACATTGCATACCTACATAATAGCAATCACAATGTTGTGTAGATCAAACACGGCTTTCCCTCCTTCAGTGAATGGATTTGTGCCTTTTCATTAATACCGAATGCATATATACATTTGTTTTATGAAAGTACACAGAACTAGGTCCTTCCCACACTTAAAGTCCATTAGTACTACTAAGGGTTTCAGTCTTGTCAAACCTGTGCTGCTTTCGGAATTTTGCAAACAGGTCTTGGTTGCCATGGCAAAATGGCTGTTAGGGGCAGGGAACCAATCACATAATGGCTGCCATAGGGATGGGGCCCAATCACAAAACATTGGGATGCTAAATAAAATATTAGGAGGTTCCAAGCTAAGTATGCTCCTATAGTGAAGGCAGCTGTTTCCAAATGGGTGCTTCCTGTAGATATAAGCAGGGGTCATTTCCTGCAGGAGTGCACAGGAGCGGAGCTCTGGCAGTAAAGAGCCCAGGGGGCGGGCACATGCAACAAGCCCCACCCCCTGCTCCCAGCAGCCCTCAGTCAGAGCAAGAAGCAGCCAGGTAAGTTGCAGAGCTCCCCCCGGCCCAAAACAGTCCAGTGGCACCTTTAAGACCAAATTTTATTCAGGTACATGCTCTCCCTCCTCTACGAGGACAGATCTGCATGGTCCCCCCACCCCCCAATAGCTAGCAATCCAAAACAGTCCAGTGGAGCCTGAGCGGTGGGTGTTGCCTTCTGACACACTTCCGGTGATGTCAGGGGGTGTGGCATATGCAAATAAGCTATGCTAATGAGCTCCTGCACCTCTTTTTCTACGAAATGACCCCTGGATATAAGCATGCTGTCCCCTGGGCTCTTCAGAGCCACCTCCTACTATAGTGAAATGGAGGAGAGCCTAGATTGGCAGGTTGCTGTGGGAGACACTTTGGGAGAGAAGCAGGTGGGCTGCAAGAACTTCCTTGATGGGCAGTATGGCACTCGTAGAGACTAAGTCCTAAGTCATTGTCCTAAAATATTGCCTTTTCACTACCTGCTGGAACAGAATTAGAGCATGGCACTTAACACAGTGTCATATTTCTACACCCATGGGCATGATCCTAAGTGTTTACTTAGAAATAAGTCCCATTCCAAATACTCTGCTGAAAGCTGATTTAGAAGGCTAGCACCCATTTTAATTAGTGTCTGATGTACTCATTTGGGCCTCTTGCCAGCAAGACCATGGCCATTTCTGTCTTCCATGATGCCCATCTCCAATAGGGTGCTTCCACCCTCCAGATTGCCACTTTCTTCCTGGCTCTGGAAAGGGAGGGATCAAAACATGGGATGGGAACATGGACAGCAGTGCTCCTGCCTTTCTGCCCTCACAAGGGCCATCAAGGTGGCCAGCAAATTAGAATATATGTAATAATATCACATTTTAAACCCATTTAACCCCCCAACAAAAGCAGACACATCATTAAAACAATTAAAACAGAGCTAAAATACATACCAAGAAATTAAAACAACAATTAAAACATTGTTCAGGAACAAGGGATCACTGAAGGAATGGCAAACAAAAGTCTTCACATTCTGGGGGAAGATAGCAACAGAAGGAGACGGATATATGAGGGGGGGAGGATTGGATGGCAGCTGTCCTCCTCTCCCTACCCCCACTTTCCTCTTGCCTCCACCACTGCGCTTGCTCCATGATGGAGGAGATTGGCTAAGAAATAGCAACCACAGGTTGTTGTTGCTGTCCTTTGGAATTTCCTCATCTTCAGAAGGTGCTGGAAAATCATGGGTTGAGATTGTGGTAGGAAAAAAAATACATTTTCTACATGCAATCACCAAATGTTTCCGTGACTGAGGTTGTTGACTTCTAATCCTAGCCATGGAAATTGTTAGGCCTGCTGCCAAAGCTGTAGGAAATCCCTAAGACTTCGGCAATGGGCATTTGATGAGAAGAGGTACACACCAGCTGCATTAAGTGTCGGAGAACTTCTCAACTTTGTGATTTATATATATAAAAAAAGTTGAAGTGGATATGGGTGGAAAATCCAGAAACAGCCGGCGTATATTTTTCTAAGGCAGAGGTAGCCTCATGTTCTGTTCTTTTGACTTAGAGTACTTCTACCTTTCCTACATAAGATGAGGAGCAGCTTGTTGCCCCCAAGTGAAGCTTGCATGAGTGTCCAAATACAACATGTGGATGTTGCCCCCAATTAATGCCGAAAATTGTTTCCATCAACAGTTCCGCCAGACTCCACTCAGCAGTAGACTGGAATCTGCTGGAACCCGAATGTGCTCGGCAAGCACCTAGGGTTCAATCGCTTGTTTTTAGATTGTCTGTTCAAAGAAATCCCAGGCAAAATTAACATTTCTGTGAACGATGGCTGTTTGCTATTTCATTTCAGTTTAGATGAAATATTTGGGTTGGCTCAGGAGCGGCTGCCAGGTGGCTAAACATGCCTAGCAAATGCAGTCAGTGCTTGGGATACAAGTGGCACTGAAAGCGTCCAGAACATTACTTGGGACCATGCTGTCTGCCAATCATTCCAGGCTGTTCTTGCATAACATCTCACCAACTGCAAAAATGGAGATTTGTGTGTGTGTATCTCTCTCTCTCTCTATCTCCCTCTCTTTCTCTCCCTCCCTCTCTCTCCGTATATATGAGAAATAGGAATAAACTCCCTTAGGTCACCCAAACAATGTTCCTTGCTAGTTGGTCCAGGGCTGTTGCTTCGCTGAGAGCTTCCCAGCCTGACTTGGAATGACATAAGGGATAAGGGCTGCCAGCACTTCTCTGAGAGTTTGGTCTATGGGTTTGAGAGTCTGGATGGCCGTTCCTAATGTGCTGTGTGCATTTTTCCTTGCCTCATTTCATTCCATTGCTTCAGGCTTTTTCACAGGAGAAGCTGTGATGATAACAGGATTTACCAGACTTTTAACTGCATCCCTTCCCCTTGGTCACAAGTCCTCTGACTTACACTTTTAAAAAACAATTCAGTGCCACCATTGCTAGACTTGGGGACCACTGGAGAACAAATAAACCAGTGGCCATGCTTGGAAGTAGGGCAGGAAGTTTGTATGTGAGGGACATCTCCTGTGGCTTGATCAGACATTTTTCTGGAGCCAATATGCCATTGAATTTCACCGCAGGGTTCTGTACAGGCACCCAAGTAATTTTAACCGATCTATGGGAAGGCTTTTTTCTTTTAAGGAAGCTTCTTAAGAACTCAATGTTTTGGTCATTATTAGTATCCCCTGAGCAATCTAAGGAGGTAGGTCTTAGCATGAAATAAATACTTCTTATCCCATATGAGCTTATGGCACTTTACTAAGCACATCTAGGGCAGTTCACAAGCAAACTTTTATTTACAGTATTCAGCAACATCAACCTTCTAGTGACTCTTATTCAGGGGGCATTATTTAACAGTGTATAGGTTGGCTTGGACTTCTTTGAATCTGTAGTAAAGTGCATCTGTGGTAAGTTAGGTATTTGGTATACTTGGAAAACAAATAGTGTGATCAAAGCTTGGATCTGAGCATTTCCACAGATGGAAGGCCACCTGGGGAGCAGAAATCCTCCGCTGGATCTAAGCCCGTTCTCTTAAGCCAGGGGTGGCCAAACTGTGGCTCGGGAGCCACATGCGGCTCTTTAACACATATTGTGTGGCTCCCGGCAAGGTGGCTGAGGAAGTGAAGGGGAAGCATGCCCTTTCTGCGCCCCTCTCTCTCTCTCTCTCTCTCTCTCTCTCTCTCTCTCAGACAAATAAATATCATTAGCAAACGAATAAATACCATTGGACAAATATATATCATTATCAATATCTGGTTTTACCCTTTTGGTTTTTATTTTTGCCAGTCTCATTCAATGTTAGTAAAAAGCAAATTTGCATATTTTTAATAATTTATTTATTTGATTTTTACCCCACCCTCCCCACCAAGGCAGGCTCAGGGCGGCTTACAGAAGAACCAGTAGGTAAACAACAATACAAATATTAATAAATAAACAATAATAAAAACGTGTGTAATATTTGTTCATGTCTTGTGGCTCTCAAACATCTGATGTTTATTCTATGTGGCTCGTATGTTAAGCAAATTTGGCCACCCGTCTTAAGCTAATTTCACTCCTAGCTAAATTACATAGTAGCAGTAAACCAGCCAGGTCTCCTGTTTTGGTGGGAGACTTTCCACTGGCAGCCCAGTGCCCCCACTGCTGCTTGGTAGGGCACCAGGGGAAATCAGTTTTCCCTCTGACACTGCAACATCACTCGTGGAGTGAACTGCAGGTAACATGAACACGTTGGGGCAGTGCTTTACTGTGTGCCCAAAACATTATGGTTAAACTGGTTCATGCTGGAAGTTAATTTGTGATAGCCAGGGCCAGCCCGTTCACTAGGCCTGCTAGTATCTTGCCTAGGGCAGAGCTCCGAACAGGGCGCCAACTGCCCTGCCACCCTCCCCCCATTTCCAAAACATTCCTGCCAACCTAGCAGTTCGAAAGCAAGACATTGCAAGATAAATAGGTACCACTTCAGTGGGAAGGTAACAGTGTTCCATGCGCCTAGGCATTTAGTCATGCTGGCCACATGACCATGGAAACATCTTCAGACAGCGCTGGCTCTTTGGCTTGGAAATGGAGATGAGCACTGCCCCTTAGAGTCGGACTCAACTGGCTTTCGAGTAGGGGAAACTTTTTACCTTTCCAAAACATGCTAAGTTGGAGTGAACCACTTCTCCAGGTGAGGTGCTACACAGAACTGTGCTACAATACTATTGGCAGCATTGATTTGGACATACCTTCTGTGGTACTTAAACAGCTGGATCCAAGTTCCTCCACTTGTGGAAAGGTAAAGGTTCCCTTGCTCGAAAGCCAGTCAAATCTGTCTCTAGGGTTGCGGTGCTCATCTCCGTTGCAAAGCTGAAGAGCCCGCGCTGTCCAAAGACGTTTTCATGGTCATGTGGCCGGCATGACTAAACACCACGGAACGCTGTTACCTTCCCACTGAAGTGGTACCTATTTATCTACTTGCAATTTCTTGCTTCCGAACTGCTAGGTTGGCAGGAGCTGGAACTAGAGACAGGAGCTCACTCTGCCATGCGGCAACTCGGGTCTCAAACTGCTGAACTACCGACTTTCCACAGCCTGCAGTTCAGCATCTTAACCACTTGAGCCACCGCAGCAATTTCTGCTGGTTTCTTCTTTTCACGGTAGAGCCCTGGGCTGCATCCCCCACTGTTCTTGGGGGTTTCCTGATCTTCAGGAGAAGTGCTTTGAAGGACACAGAGGGAAGGGAAATGTGAGAACGATCCATTCTGTCCTTCTATGAACAGAACTCTGTTTGTTGTTCTTGAGATCTATCCAATGGCACTTATTATGTTTATATTTATTTAATTTTTATTTATTTAACATTCAATTTCTATACCGCTCAATCCCGGAGGCTCTGAGCGGTTTACAGGGATTATTACATTTCCTACCTAGGGCCACATGTAAAGGGACGGTGAATGCCTACCAGGCACCCTGCCGGCGAGTTGTTCTGTGGCCGTCCTCACGGTGGGCTCTGTCTCGGCTTGGCTTGGCTCCGCAGCAGCTCCTTTTGGGGAAGCTCCCATAATCCACAGCTGTGCGACGTTTTTGCTGCACTGGCCTCTGTCCAATTGGTTCCGGCCCTGCTGTGTCACCGCATCGCCACGCTTCTGGGCCAATCCCCGCCCGGAACGATTGCTGCCTGGTGTTGAATCGCCACCATGTTTTTTCGCCGCCGTTGCCATCACCAGCACCGCTGCTCCTTCTTGCCGCCAGCACCATCAGACCTCTTTGCCGTTGCTCCACCGAAGGCGGGTGCCCCCCTGCACCTAGGGCAGGTACCGATTTATCTACTTGCTAGGCTTTCGAACTGCTGTGTAGGCGGGAGCTAGGACAAAGGCCGGGAGCTCACCCCAGCCACGGTGGGACTCGTGTATTACCCGCAGGCTTTTTACTGCCTGTGCCACCGCTTTTCTCCCCAGGGGGATCCCAAAGCAGTTTACAACATTGTTCTCCGGTCCTCCATTTTATCTTTACAAAAACAACTCTGTAATTAGGTTAGACTGAGAGAGGTTAAGAGGCCCAAGGCTACCCAGCAAGGATCTGTGGTAGAGTCAAAATTTGAACTTGGGGCTCCCAGACTCTAGTCTGGTGCTCCGAGCACACTGTTTCTCATCCCACTGTATGTTGACAGCTGATGGCTGTAGAAGTGCCCCCTCGACATTTTATGTTCTCTTCACATGCTTCTTGATTGTTGGCTGGTTTTTCCCTCCCTTTAAAAAGGATTTATTTTGCTTCTCGGAAACATCATACAGAACAAAGAAAATTATTTTTCTAATCTCTTTGCGGTTGCCAACACGTATTCTGAGGAGGCGATATGCCAGTCCGAATCTAGGACGTGAGAAGGGTCCTGATAACTCAGTCAGTCCAAAATGTTTTATAAACAGACTTCGAAGTTGGCCTCAGTTTTAGCCACTTGGTTCCAGATACCTCTAATCTTTGATAAACATCAGATCTGGATGCAGTGGCTTGAGCCGGCATCTGGCGCTGGCTACAGGTATATTTATCACTGACGTGAATTAAGCGCTTATAATTTTTTCCCCTCTTTGACTTCCTGAGATTGGATCTCATTAAGCTGGAGGCATTAATGGAAGAATTTAAATATAAGTTGGCGTGGTTCCTATTAATCAGGAATGACGTGAATGTGCCTAATGAGAAGCCAGTCCCAACATTATATTGAATTGGGCTTTTGGACAGCTATTGATGGGAAAGAGCTAGAAGATTAACTCACTTTAGCCATTCCCAGTTTGCGTGTTTTCCAGAAATTTGTCCAGGTAAGACCTTTGTTCAGTGACTCACTCAATGAGTTTCCTCTTGTGCTATTGGTACAAAGATACTCCTTTTAAAAATAAACGTAGAGCTTGACAAATGTTCTTTGACTCTAGGACCCAGCCCCAAGGACCCAATCTTATTTTAGTCTTCTGGGGTTGGTTTTTTATTTTCTAATACTAGGTGCCACAATGAAATCTTTAGTCTGGTGTAGTGGTTACGTGCGTGGACTCTCATCTGGGAGAACCGGGTTTGATTCCCCACTCCTCCGCTTCCAGCTGCTGGATGACCTTGGGAAAGCCATAGTTCTGGCACAGCTGTTCTTGAAAAAGAGCAGTTTCTATCAGAGCTCTCTCAGCCCCACCTACCTCACAGGGTGTCTGTTGTGAGGAGGGGAAGGGAAAGGAATTTGAAAGCCACTCTGAGACTCCTTTGGGTAGTGAAGGGCGGGGTATAAATCCAACCTCTTCTTCTTCTTCCCATTGGCCCATTCAAACCTCCCGCCAATGTCCCATTGGTTCCCCTAGAGGCAGGGTGCAGGAGCCTGGTCCTCATTGTTCTTTGGACTCAAGCTCCTCTGTATTGCGGGCGCCCAGCGGCGATCCGCGGACATAACACTGTCCCTAGCTAATATCTGCAGGACCTGTCAAACGGTAGCTCTTCCGCCAGCTGCTACCACCAATGAAGAGCATCGGTTGGTTAAAAGGGAGAGGGCCCTGGACTCTGGAAATTGCCATCAACAACCTAAAAGAACAGCGAGCCCTGCAAGGACACTCAAAATAAACACCAAGAGCTGACTGCGAGCGGAGAACTTTGTATGCCGGCTGCTACCGTCATACGAATAGCAATAATTACTAGCACTTTATTACGATTTTATAACTGTTTTAACTGCAACTATGTTTAAATGTAAATTCTTTGTTTTTACGTAAGCTGCCCTGAGCCAGCTTCGTCCGGGAGGGCGGGACAAAAATCTGAAACATGAATAAATATTTTGATGGGAGACCTCCAAGAAACACCAGGGTCATGACGCGGAGGCAAGCAATGGCAAACCACCTCTGAGTGTCTCTTGCCTTGCAAACTCTACGGGGTCGCCATAAGTCCGCTGTGACTTGACAGCAAATAATAATCATAACAACATAAAGGGAGGAAAGGCACAAGATCTTGCACAAACAGAACTATGCTAAGCCTGTTCATGTTTCTGCTGGTACATCACTGGATCCAAGCCTAAAACTGGAACTTGAATTAAACAGACTGGCAGTAAATTCAGCATCTTGCTTAAGATGGTGTCCTGCTGTGAATAAACACTCCTCGTAATCACTAAACCTCTAACAGTCTGACTTTTTAACTTCTAAGATTTCCACCGTGAAAGTTCGGAATTTTGGAGTTAATTTGGTGAGTGACAGAAAACAAGTAGGCAAGATTCATAGTGACCACGTTGTATTGGTCAGGTGATCATGAATGAGCTTCATTGAGGTCATCGTGACTCAAAATTTAATCAGCTATTCCTGGCTGGATGAGATGGCTGCTTTTTCTAATCATTATGTTCAGAGGCCCTAGTCCAGCACTCTAACCACTACAAAAAGCTGTCTGGTGATGACTGGATGAGGTGGGCTGGGGGATGAGAGGGTGTTGGGCGGCCGGTCTGGCTCTAGACCATAAGATCTGGACCGGGTGTTACAAGCCATGGCTGGTTGGCTTAGATTGAGCCGACTGAAACTGAATCCGACAGATGGAGGTCCTGTGTGTGAGTCGGGGTGGACCGGGGGTAGGGATCCCACTCCCAACCTTTGATGGGGTGCCGCTGGTGCCAGCGCCGGAGCTTAGGCGTTTGGGAGTGCTCTTGGATGCTTCCTTAACAATGGAGGCCCAGGTAGCAGCCACTGCCTTCTACCATCTTTGGTTGATTAGGCAGTTGGTTCCCTTCCTCGAACATAACGATCTAGCAACAGTGATCCATGCAATGGTCACCTCAAGATTAGACTAATGTAATGCTCTCTACATGGGGCTGCCCTTGTCTCAAATCCAGAAGCAAAATGCTGCGGCCAGGCTCCTGATGGGTCTCCCCTCATAAGAACATAAGAGACACCAAGGTTGGATCAGGCCAAAGGCCCATCTAGTCCAACACTCTGTCACACAGTGGCCAGAAATACCAGTGCCATCAGGAGGTCCACCAGTGGGGCCAGGACATTAGAAGCCCTCCCACTGTTGACCCCCCCCCAGCACCAAGAAGACAGAGCATCACTTGCCCCAGAGCCCCTATCTATACCTTGTGGCTAATAGCCACTGATGGACCTCTGCTCCATATGCTTATCTAATTCCCTTTTGAAGCCGTCCATGCTTGTAGCACCCACCACTTCCTGTGGCAGTGAATTCCATGTGTTAATCACTCTTTGGGTGAAGAAGTACTTCCTTTTATCCGTTCTAACCCGACCGCTCAGCAATTTCATGGAGTGCCCACGGGTTCTTGTATTGTGAGAAAGGGAGAAAAGTACCTCTTTCTCTACCTGCTCTTTCCCATGCATAATCTTATAAACCTCGATCATGTCACCCCTCAGTCGTCTTTTCTCCAAGCTAAAGAGCCCTAAGCGCTTTAACCTTTCCTCATAGGGAAAGTGTTCCAACCCTTTTATCATTCGAGTTGCCCTTTTCTGCACTTTTTCCAAAGCTATAATATCCTTTTTAAGGTGTGGTGCCCAGAACTGCACACAGTATTCCAAATGAGGTCTCACCATTGATTTATATAGGGGCATTATTATATTGGCTGATCTGTTTTCAATACCCTTCCTAATAATCCCCAGCATAGCATTGGCCTTCTTTATTGCAGTCACACACTGTCTCGACATTTTCAGTGAGTTATCCACTACAACTCCAAGATCTCTCTCTTGCTCAGTCTCTGCCAGTTCAGACCCCATCAATGTGTATTTATATTTAGGATTTTTGGCTCCAATGTGCATCACCTTGCACTTGGCCACATTGAACCCCATTTGCCATGTTGACGCCCACTTGCCCATCTTTGACAGATCCCTTTGGAGTGCCTCACAATCCTCACTGGTTTTCACCACCCTGAACAACTTTGTATCATCCGCAAATTTAGCCACTTCACTGCTTACTCCCAACTCCAAATCATTAATGAACAAGTTAAAAAGCAGTGGACCAAGTACTGATCCCTGTGGTACCCCACTGCTTACCCCCCTCCACTGGGAGAACTGCCCATTTATACTCACTCTCTGTTTTCTATGAATTAGCCAGTTTTTGATCCATAAAAGGACTTGTCCTTTTATCCCATGATTTTTGAGCTTACTTATGAGCCTTTGATGAGGAACTTTATCAAAAGCTTTCTGGAAGTCAAGGTAAATAATATCTATTGGATCCCCCTTGTCCACATGTTTGTTCACCCCCTCAAAGAACACTAATAGGTTAGTGAGACAAGATCTTCCCTTACAGAACCCATGTTGAGTCTGCCTCAATAGGTTTTGTTCATCTATGTGCCTACTAATTCTTTCCTTAATAATGGTTTCCACCAATTTACCCGGTATCGACGTCAGACTGACTGGCCTGTAATTTCCCGGATCTCCTCTGGAACCCTTTTTAAAGATGGGAGTGACATTAGCTACCTTCCAGTCCTCAGGAATGGAGGCAGATTTTAAGGAAAGATTGGCCCTCCCAGGCCCCAAGGATGCCAGGCTAGCTGCAACCAGGGTCAGAGTTTTTCGGTGGCGGCTCCTCACTGGTGGAATGAGCTCCCAGAGGAGATCAGGGCCCTGCGGGACCTTTTACAATTCTGCAGGGCCTGCAAGATGGGGCTCTTCCACCAGGCTTTCAACTAAGAGCCGCCATCACTACCATCATTAGTAACAACTGAAGCCTGGTGCTTGGCCTATTACTGATAGCCTGCGCTCGCGGACCGAAACCAAGAATGACCAACAAGCTGATATCAAGTGATATTCAGAATGTATGAAGCCATCTTCGATATAATGTCAACTGCTAGCACTTTATTTATTGTAAGTTGGTTTTAATGAATTGTTTATTAACTGTTCGAAGGACTGTTTTTAAATATGTTTGTTTATTTATTTATATTATTTATTTGTTTATTTATCAGATTTATACCTTGCCCTCCCCGCAAAGGAGGCTCAGGGCGGCTTCCATACAAGCATAAATACAGTTAAAATCATACAATTATTTAAAACACAACAGATAAAACAAATACAAACACAAAGTGCTGGCGGCAGTTAAAAGATTAACTTAGATGGCTTGTTTTCAAAATGAATTTCCGCTTCCCAGATGTTTTCAGATGTTCTTCTGCTCATAATTTCTTGTGGCATCAGCTCAGTGTTAAAACCACGAGCCAAGGGTCTACGGGAGCGACGGCCCCTAATTAAATGCCCAGTAGAAGAGCTTCCTCTTACAGGCCCTGCAGAACTGTGAGAGATTCCGCAGGGCCCTGATTTATTGTTATTGTGTTTTACTATATGAGCCGCCCTGAGCCTGCTGCAGCGGGGAGGGCAGGGTACAAATATAAATAAATAAATAAATAAAATAATTTTTTGGATTTCAGGAAATGATATTTTGAGAGAATGAGTCTAAAATATGGCCCCATTTGATGGCCACAGCTGCCATTTTGAAGTAAAGGTTATGTATGCAGGTAGAAAAGTATCTTGGACTTCCTATGGATGCCAGATAAATGGGATTCAAGATTGATTAAGAGAGTTTTATTGTTATTGGAATTGTTTCCTTTTAATTGTATGAGTGGTGTAGGCAAGCCTATTTCCCTGCCGGCTAAGTGCAATGTAAACTGCTCTTATCAGAGGCAATCTAAGAGGGCTTCCTCTTAACTGTATGCCTTATTCCAAGTGTCACTGCATATGGTTTTCATTCCTTTTCACACAGACCAGCTGGGGGACTTGAATCATGTATCTGCTGCTATTTATCTCTATATGGCCTCCATTATTGCAGCATTGGAGCATCTCAAGATGCTTAATAGGCATTCATCAACAGTACACTTTGTTTGGATGTGATTTAAGTTTGAAAATATTTCACGGGCCTTTTAATCAGACATCAACAGGAACAAATTGACGAGCAGCCCTGCTTTCCAGCAACAGTCTAATTGTAAACTCACTTTCTTCACATCTGTTTTTGACTATGTTCTAAAAGTTCAAGTGGGCTAGCAGCACTTCCACAAATGCAAAGGTGAAAAAGTGAACTGATGGTTCTGTGCCCGTCTACTTAGTGGGTTTGTTCACAGACTACTTTCAAGTGACACAAAAATGTTGACAAGTCACCATTGCCAGTGCTTTGTGCTTTCACTATCATGTCCAAAGAAGACTTTGCATGAAGAAGATAAATGAGCTATGTGGCTTGGGTCTTGGGCACTCAGATGAGGGCTATTTCAGTCGTGGTCCTGAATTGCCCACCCATGACCAAGTCAGGTTTGCTTGCCCTTGAGATAGCTCCATGACCAACCATTCCTCGGCTAATTAATTTACCCAGTCAATGAGCCATAGTTGAAATTGCCCATTATTAAAACAACTTTCTCCTGGGTTTGCCATACTAAAGGGGTTTTTCACACTAGCTTAAAAACCCACTTACATTAGTGGATGTAAAAATGTTTTTCTTTCTCTCACGTGCACATGACTTCAAAAACATTTCATTCCTTCCCGGTTTTTCCCCTGTTCCTAAAAACACTGGTTTCTCCCACACTTTTTTCTTTGGTCAAGTGTAATGTATTCACAAAAAAAGTGTAAGCTGGGAATCTTAATGATTTTTTTTCACATTGGTGTTGAGGCAACCTGCCTGCTGAAGCCTACCTTAAAGGGGCAGGTTTTGATGCTTTTTTAAAAAAAATAATTTGCATGCCAGCCTTTCAACATTTTGGTGCCAGAGGGCACCTGCACTGGCAAAAGTTTCATCCCCCTACGGAGGCCCGGGTCCAGCAGCTAATCATTGCCTTTCTTGGCATTTCTCCATTTGTGTTCAAGAACACATTTTTTAAAATCTTGGGTGACATTTTCAAAATCATTTTTGCAGTGCGTGGATTCGCCTTTTGAATTTCTGTAGTGACCCATGAGTGCCCGTTTCTGTCGCAAGAGGTGATACCTCCTATGGGTACTTCTTTGACAGGTAAAGGTAAAGGTTTCCCTTGCTTGAAAGCCAGTCGAATCCGACTCTAGGATGCGGTGCTCTTCTCCGTTTCCAAGCCGAAGAGCCAGCGCTGTCCAAAGACTACCGTGGTCATGTGGCCAGCATGATTAGATGCCGAGGCGCACAGAACGCTCTTACCTTCCCACCAAAGTGGTACCTATTTATCTACTTGCAATTTCTTGCTTTCGAACTGCTAGGTTGGCAGGAGCTGGGGCCAGAGACAGGAGCTCACTTTCAAAAGCAGGCATTATCAGCTGCCAGAGTAAAATAAGTGCGATCAGCCATTATCCTTGCTGTGGCGTGGTGTAGTGAGTCACTCACCTAATGACAGTCTGGTAAATGAATTCAAACTCTGGGAGGAAGCCAATCAGGGGTCCCGCTCTACAGTGAGAAAAGAGAGCACTGATCAGTGTAGAGACACCTACTACAGGTGCAAGCTTCAGGTTTTTAACACAGCCCCTTTGAGCTTGCTGGGTCAGTTCAGTGCCCCACCACATGGGGGGGAATGACCCCCCCAATTTATCTACTGTGAATGAGAATGGACAGAACCCTGATGGGGAAAACCTGAGAAAAAGTGTGTGTGAACTGGTCGTTATGAAAGCACAGTTGTCAAAACCAAAATAACAGCATGGGCAACTTAAAAGGCGGGTGCAGTGTGAAATATGCCAAAGTGGCATTGCCAAATTGCCAGAATTTTTTTTTGGGGGGGGCAAATAGGGGACACAGTGGCTAAACCTGCTGGTGGAGGATGGGGGTAGACTTATGGGAGCTAACAAGGGATGGGGGGAATTAATGGAACTAACAGGGGGTTGGGGGTGATGAAAAGGAAGGAGGAGAAGAAGAAATGGCACTCACAATGACAGCTGCTGCTGGACACCGGGTGACAGCTCCTCCTCCTCTGCCTTCCTCCTGGAAGCTTTGGTCTCTGTGCGCTGCATGGTAGGCAAGGTAGCCTTCCAGAGATTTCTGGCTGGCCACTGTGTGACACAGGACTCTAGAATGGATGGACCAAGTCTGAGCCAGCAGATCTAGCCTTGTGTTCTATGGCAGAGATCCAAATAACACAGTGAGACTTTTCTCATATACATCAACACACATAAATCTGCCTTAAACAGAGACAGACCCTTGGTGTATCAGTATTGGTACTGTCTACTCTAATCAGCAGCAGTTCTCCAGGGCCTCAGACAGAGGCCTTTCACATCACCTGCTACATACGTAGGTGCCTTCATGTCACAGTCAAGTTATGGTGACCCCAACAAGGGGCTGTCAAGTCAAGTGAGAAGCAGAGGTGGTTTTTCATTGACCTTTTTCTGCAGTGTCTTCCTTGGCAGCCTCCCATCCAAGTACCAATCCTGCTTAGCTTCCACAGTCTGACTAGATCAGGCGGTTCCATGCTGCTTTCCCTCCCACATTATCTTACTACCTGGTCCTTTTAAGTGGAGTTGTCAGGGATTGAATGTGGGACCTTTTGCATGCCAAGCAGATACTCTACAACTGTGATATACTCCCTCTGTGCTTTTTCTTCAAGCAGCCACATGACCAATTGCTTTCAAAACTTTCCTGAAGTTGGTCAGAAAGAGTAAATGCAACCCATTGGACATGGGATATTTGGTTTGTTTGTGGTTCAGAGTTTACAGTGATTATTTTTTTTTGCTTTGCTAGAAGCTGTAAAGTTTTGAAAGCATGCCCTGTATGGAAGAAAAGGTCCTAGATTGACCTGTGTCAGGGTTAGGAAAGCCATTTGAATGACAAATGTTGCTGTCTTGGAAATATTATGCTTTCCCCTTAAAAATAAGAGTTACATTCATGATTATGGAAAACTGACTCCAAAGTATATGATGGAAGTTTTGATTGAAATTAACGCAAACAAGAAAATTAGCAACAGAAGGATGAATATCAGCCTAAGACAGCATTTGATACCGTTCTGAACATACGCCATCCTGATGTATTAGTTTAAGTCCAGATCATGTGAGATATTAAGTGCTCCAGCCTCAATTCAAACAAATGGCAGCGTTCCCATTGACTTCACTGGTGCGCAATCAGGCCATTTAATAAAGCAAAGCTATTTTGTTGTCATTTTCAGTAGCTGTTTGGAGACATGCTGGAATGAAATTTGCAGGGTGTGTGTCAAAATGGATCCTGTAGGGAAATGCATGGGGGTCTTGTGTTGTGATTTCTTTTAGGTACATCAACAGATAAATATTAGGTGGCTTGAAAAGTCTGTAAGCACACTCTTTTTGGTTTTGTCCTGGTTGCTTCTAAAATGCATTGATTTGCTAATTCTGGTACGATAATCTTCTAGTACTTTGACAGTACCATCCCAACCAGAATTACACCTTTCAAAACTCATTGATTTCAGTGGATTTAGATGGGTGTTAGCTCTGCTTAGGATGGCACTGTAAGTTATTTCCAGCCTGAATTACTGGCATCCTGCACAAAAGCACAACATCCAAATGTGAGAATGACACCTGTCATTGCTTTTTTACAAGAATAGTTATTAAAAGTCAGTGATCATCAGTCTGATTTAACCTTCCTAAGTCTAAGATGGATGAATTGGGTACTTTTTTGTTTTGACTCACTGATATATACGTCAATGTAGCAGGGAGAAGGAAGTGTGATATAGCCTGATCTCTTCAAATCTCAGAAGCTAAGCAGGGTTGGTACTTGGATGGGAGACCACCAAGGAAAAGTCTGCAGGGGAAGGCATGACAAACCACCTCTGGGTGGGGGAGCTTCCATTTATGAAGTGTCATCCCCAGAGCTAGGGGAACTCATTAGCATAACTCATTAGCATATGTCACACCCCCTGACATCACCGGAAGTGTGTCATAAGGCCACACACCCCGCCCCCAACGGTCCCGGCCACCGCCGGCCT
>NW_015169236.1:84314-91439 GCF_001447785.1 Gekko japonicus | reverse complement strand
GGCGGGAGTGCAAGGAAGCCCCGCGAAGGCCCTCCCTGGCCCCAGGCAGGCAGGGGTGGGGAGTGGCAGGGAGGAAGCAACTTACCCTCCCTCTTCTCCTGCCTCCTCCTGGCTGAATGAGGGCCAGAAGCGGGGCGGCCGGAAGCAGGGGGCGGGGCTTCATCATGTGCCCCGCCCCCGTACCTCACCCGGGGGAACTGTAATCTCCCGCGATCCCCCCCGAAATGTCCTCTGGTCATCCCCCCTCTTCTCTCACACAGAAGCTTGAAATGCCCCCTAAAATATTGTTCCTGTCTCCTCTCTCTCTGAAGCAGGATTTGGGGAGGAGAGGGGAATAGCACTCCACAAGCAGAAGTTCTTGTGCCTGTGGTAACCTTAGCCTGGATCCAACTCTGCATCTCTGTGTCACCATGTAGAAGGTTGTCCATCACATGTCTGTCCCAGGCCAAGTGATGTCCAGGTCTTCTTGTAATTCAAGTCCAATAGTCTGAACATAGAAATGGTGCAACCTTTGGGAAACAGGAATGAAATGTAAACCAAAAAAAGGCAATTAATTCATGTCATCAGCTGTTTAGTCAACAGCAGCTATTGCTTCTAATGCCTCTGTTTGCGGAGCAGGAGGGGGTTGAGGGTTATCATAAATCCCCGTGATCTGCAATCACTGGCAGCCTTGGCAAGTCAAGCTTGTCATTTTAGAGAACTCTGAGGTTAATGAAGGTCTTTCCATGGCAGAATTTGCCTCATTCCAACAAATGTAAATAAAAGACTTGTCACCACTCTAGCAATGAACAGAGATGCTTACCTTGGAGCTGACTTGAATGTATAATAGACATTGTCTTAGGAGTAGGGTGAATAGCCAACTGGAGGGCCTCCATCCAAATGTGTCAGAGAGAATGGGAACATTCCATTATTTCATTTGCATGCCTGTGCCTTTTTGAACGACCACTTGATTTGCTGAACAAAGGAGACTTCCCAAAATGTTGTTAGTAAAAATGTTTCACAAGGCCCAAGCTGGGGGTGGGGGGGGGACTATTATAGCAAGAGGAGGGGGAAAAAGAACTACTGAGGTAATGATAATTGACAACAGCTAGAAGCATTGATTTTTTTATTTATTTTTTTGCAAAGCAGACCATACCCAAAGCAGCCGTGGCAAAAGCTATCCATTATGGCATTAGTTATACTGCAGTTTTGTACATACCTTACAGTTTAAGTCTTGCCACTCCAATAGTTTCTCCTAGAATGGTTCAGACATTGATTGAGGTTACTCAAGAGAGAAATGATTTGGAGAAAAACACAACCTTTAGCTATAATCCTAGACCTGACTGCTGTGTGGAATTGCTACTTTTTCAGACCAGTCACATGAACGGTATTTAATTCTGTCCCCCCTTCTTTAGATTTTATCTCTTTTTATTTTGGATTTTGGGGATGAGGATGACTGTTTTATTTTTTATTTTTTTGTGTTATTTTGATTTGTTCACAATGTTGTAGAAACAGTGAATAAGAAATGATGCCGGAAAGACTGTGTCTACTCAATTCCATTACGGACCGACTCGAATGTTCACATGCACCCCCCCTCCATATGGAAGTGTTATTCTGTGGTTGTACTTATTATGGTACTAGATATTTTACTAGGCGAGTTTCATTGGAAGAGAAGACCTGTCAAGTTTTTAGTCTCCTTCCTTCAGTTATTGTGTCCTCTGGGCCAGCCATCTTCTCTCATTTTCTGTTATTTCTGTAGCCTGCAATTCATATAGTTTTTCCCTAGAGGAGTGTATACACTGGGAGGAAAATGATTTGGAGAAACTATGTATTTATATATATATATATTGGCTCTTTTTATAGCAGGAGCTCCTTTGCATATTAGGCGACACACCCTTAATGTAGCCAATCCTCCATGCGCTTACAGAGCTCTTCTTACAGGGGCTATTGTAAGCTCTTGGAGGATTGGCTACATTAGGGGTGTGTCACCTAATATGCAAAGGAGTTCCTGCTACAAAAAGAGCCCTCTGTCTCCCCCCCCCCCAATGGGGAGCCACCATAGCTTATAACAGTGGTCTATCTTGCTTCTGTTTTATCCTCACAACACCCACCTAGTGAGATATGCTAGGCAGAGTGATAGTCCTTGGCCCCGCTGGCCCAATAGCAGAGTGGGGATTTGAGCCTGGAGTCTCTCCCCCCCCCCCAATGGGGAGCCACCATAGCTTATAACAGTGGTCTATCTTGCTTCTGTTTTATCCTCACAACACCCACCTAGTGAGATATGCTAGGCAGAGTGATAGTCCTTGGCCCCGCTGGCCCAATAGCAGAGTGGGGATTTGAGCCTGGAGTCTCCCAGATCCCGGTTCAACACTCTAACCACTGCAGCATGCTGGGTAGTGACTGTTTGCTATAATCCTAGATTTGATAATGATATGGAATGACTATGGTTACAATGCAAGTTTCTGACCAGTTTGTTTCTTTAAATAATTTGATTTTACAAATTCAATCAGAGAAAATATAGGACAGGGAAAGACGCAAAGTTCACAGATTCAGCCTAACCCTGCAGAAATTCTTCTTCTTATGTGAGCGCGCCAGTCAGATTTTAAGCATGAAATTTATCGCTTGACTCTGAAAAACATGTTGGGGAGGCTTGTAGCCAGTTGTGAGTAAGGAGAGAGACATGTATCTCTCTAGGGCAATGCATTATATGTCTTGAGAAAAAAAACGAGGCACTGTGTGATCTCTTTTATGGGCATCCTCTGCTCAATGTACTCGTTTGGGAAATGTTCCTCACAAGGGTGGCTCTTGATTCAACATGTGTTTATCGTTTCTTCTGGTTTTGCTTTTGTACTCACATTCAGGCTTTGGGACCCGACTGGCCAGTTGTTCTCCTCCACTACCTAACTCTTCCCTGCCTCTTCCATTGGAGCCTAAGCTCTTCCGCAGAGCAGAACAGTGTCTTGTGGTGTCATGGCTAGAGTGTCAGTCTAGGCCTGGGCTCAACTGCACATTTTTTCTTCTTGCAAATTTAGCCATCAAGGTTGCTTTATTAAGGAGGAGAGCCACGTGGGTACTTTAGCCTATTCCTCCACTGCCATTGGCTGACTAGAAGAACCCGCCCTGAGCAGCTTTTACCCTGTCCAAACAACAACCCTTCTCCCCCTCTTATTCTTCACTACTGCTTTCATGACAAAAGTAATAAACAGCAAAGCCATCACACACTAAAAGGGGAAGCCTAAGATTTACTACCTGACTTACAACGTGATTTTACTACAGCTGCCAAAAAATGTAGCCACATGCAAAGTTGCTCCGTCTCTTAGTCTTCATCTCTTAGTAACAAAGAAGACTTAGCTTCTGGGAAGACAGAGTCCTGCTTGAACAAGGGAAAAATCAGTTCAGCTCTCAAATCTGAAAATTTGGGGGCAACCTGAAAGCATATGATCTGAGTCGATTTGGTTAGCACCACACTGGCAAAATAGAGTAAACCTCCCCCCAACCTCCCAACTCATGGGTACTAATTTTTTTTCCAGGGGGATCTGCGCAGGCGCAGGCCAGCCATGGAAAAGATTTGCAAGCTTTCTAATAGACTAGGATCCCAACTCATGGGTACTAATTTTTTTCCAGGGGGGGAGGGAAATCATCTTATCGATGAGGAATCAGCTGGGGGAGAAGAGTGACATTTTAAAAAGTTTCTCTCTCCTCTGCCTTGTAAAAGCAATCCTGGAGGCAACAATTGCAAAAGAAACATCAAAGCTCGGAATAATTGAATCGAAGTCTGCAACAATAAAAAATAACTCACAGTGTTTTCCTACCCGTTGAACCCCTATAAATCCTTTGGAGTCAGTGGACTTGGGAGGGTGTACCTCTCTTCAAGACTGCACTATCAGTGATCTGTTTCAGACATGCATACTGGCAGCCTGCCAAATAAACATAACAGGAATGTGCCCTACAGGTGAACACATGAAGCTGCCTTATAACTGAATCAGACCCTTGGTCCGTCAAAGTCAGTATTTGTCTACTCAGACTAGCAGCGGCTCTCCAGGGTCTCAGGCAGAGGTCTTTCTCACCACTTGAACCCTTTCATCAGAGATGCTGGGGAAAGAACCAGGGATCTTCTGCAAGCCCAGCAGATGCTCTGCCACTGAGCCATAGCCCCTCCCCTTGGCTCTACCTGTAGTCCTCCCAATATGGGCAGGATTGGTGCAGCCATGATACAGATCACAGCAACTTTAGTACATGTGGCTGAGAACCATGAAAAATCCAGCAGTCATTTTGTGGGAAGCTCATGGACAGTGTATGTTCCCATCACATTGTAGCATCTGAAAAGGCCCTTTGGTCTTAGGGCTGTTGTTACAATACAATGCAGGAAGAGTGGGTCATGTATGATATGCTGAGTTCCTTGGTGGTACAGTTGGTTAAAAAAAGGTGATTGATAGCCAGTGACTGAATTATGGCCCCTCTGAGATCTTAGCTGTCATCGTCTCTTGTTGAGTCTGATGGATCTCATTATAGAGGAGATGAATGGTTTCCATTTGCAAGTTTTGTCAAAGTGTGACGCCTGCAGATGAAGGGTTTGTAGTGCAGATGAAGAAAGACCCCATTTCTTTCCTTTACAGATTCTCCCCTAGCTAGAAACTAAGGAAGAGGTAACCAGTGCAGGCCATTCTCTTTCAAGCCCTTGACTGTTTGGCCTTCTGCTTCTCATACTCCTTGCCCTAAACACGGTCTAATTGATTTCTGTAAGAGAGACCATTGTTTGGTTATTTCTGAAGTTTTTATTTTTGTAACGGAGGGGGAAAAAGCTCCAAAGGCAAAAGGATTTATTGTTATACTTAACTAGCAGCTTTTTGCACTTAATTTCGATCATGCTATCAGCACAAAACTTTTGTAGTTAATTTGGCTCGAGGAAAGCAAATGATTAATGGGCCTTTGTTATAGCATTAGTTTTCATCTATGTTCTTTTTGGTATTATATTAATTACTGGAAAAGATCCATAAAGTCACATGTGGCATAAGGTTATGGCGTAGTATAGGAGGTCAGTAATAACTTTAGATTTTAGATACGTCCACTTGGAAGAATGAGAAAATATACAATTAGGAAAATGCAGCTGAAGACCTAATTTACTGTGGTTTATTTTGATACGAGAGAGGCTATCCATATGTCTCTTCTCATTCCTAATTTTTTTTCTTAGCTTCAGCCATTTGTCTGAACATACTCTTGTCTACTTCAACAGGAAGCAGCTCTCCAAGTTCTCAGAACAGGGCCTTTCTTGGCCTTGCTACCTGATATAAAATCACTCTGTCCAGTACTTTATGTCTTTCCAACGTTTAGAAAGTGAGACCCCTGCTGAGGGAGTCGTTTCTGAGCTCTCCTTAGTTTGCCAGATGCCAGTGATCTAGACTAGGATTGCCAGCTCTGCCTTGGGGAATCGCAGGAGATTGTGGGCAGTGCCCGACAAAAGGTGGTGTTTGAGGAGGAGAGAGAGCTCAGTGGAGCCATGATGGCGTAGAAGCTGACCTCCAAAGCTGCCATTTTCTCCAGGGGAATTTGTCTCAGTAGTCTGAAGATCAGTTGTAATTCCTGGACAACTCCAGGCCTGATCTGGAGGTTGGGAAGCCCAATCCACTCCCCCAGTCCCTTGAGGAAGGATATTCAAACCGTGCTGGGGGCATCAGGACAACAATGCCTGTTGCAGTGTTAAATAATGGCTTGGAACCAGAGGGACAAGATTGGAGCTGCTGTTGCAGAATGGATCTTTGGAATCCCCTTGTGCCTCCTGAAACACCACTTTGGAGGGTTGGGGGACCTTCAAGAACTATGTGAGATGTCGAACATGGGGTGGTGGTGGAATGCAGTGGGAAGGGGCAGTTGGCAGAAATTAGGCCCTTCCCTTTGCATGAGCTAAAACCCCTTTCCACTTTTGGATCGAATCCAGCAACTTGATCCCCTTCTCAAAATGTCTTTTGCTCAGAACACCACATCATAGTAATGGTGTAGTTTCTGCTTTATTGATACAACCATGTCTCTCTACTTGAAGAGCAGTTGTAATTTTCAGAATTTCTTCTTTATTGACACAACCATGTCTCCTTTATGACAGCCTCATCTCTAACACTGATTATTGGGTATCTTTGCTTTAATATCCATGGGTTATTGTATAATTTGGTTATCACTTTATTGTGGTTTTTGGCTACACTTCCCCATGGAGGTATCTTGGCTCCAAATTTCCAAGAATAATTTTCAACATATTTTCCCCATCAGGCACCCAAGATTTTGGTTGCAATCAGATGTGCAGTTTGATCCATTCACTGTTCCCTTCTGGATTTAAAATGCATGACCAGACAATAACATCTGTCTGTCATGCCCTAGTCATCTCTGTCCCGTCCCCCCCCCTTTACTGCATGTTTCTTTGATCCCTGGGCTGCGGTCACACACACTAAATAATCCAGCAAGCTTTAGAGAGAGGCTCTTGGAGAGTGCCAAGGCCTTGGGCACTCAGCATCAATGTGCTGTAGTGACCTCAGCAGGGTATAATGACACAGAGTCCACCATTTTCTCCAGAGGAACTGATCTCTGCTACTTGAAGAGCAGTTGTAATTTTCAGTGATCTCCAGCCCTCAGCTGGAGATTGGCAACAATTGTTACTCAGGAGGAAATGGCTGGTTTGGAGGATGGAGTCTATGGCATTGTACCTGTCTGAGGTCCCACCCCTTCTCAAACCTCACACTCTCCAGGCCCCACCCCCCAAAATATCCATGAATTACCCACCTGGAGTTGGCAAGCATCAACCTGCCATTATCTGCCCCTCTGATTTCAGCTTTGCATCTCTTCCCCCCTCCCTCCTGGAGATCAGTTGTAATTCTGAGTGATTTCCACCCCTCTCCTGAGACTGTGGTTCCCCAGAAGGGAATGGCTGGTTGGGAGGGTGGATTCTATGGCATTGTGCCTTTCTGAGGTCCCACCCCTCCTCAAACTTCACCCTCTCCAGGTTCCATCCCTCAAATCTCCAGGATTTTCCCACCTGGAGTTGGCAACCTTATCTACTTCCCAGACAATCATCAACCTACCTTCATTTTCCTCTCTCTCTTCAGCTTTTCATTCCCCCACACACACACCTGCAGCCTCTCCCGTGCTCTGAAGCCCTGGCTG
>NW_015169236.1:83807-84214 GCF_001447785.1 Gekko japonicus | reverse complement strand
CATACAACAGATCCCCCCCCGAGAAAATAACTGTTCTAGAAGGTGGGCTGTATGGCATTCTGTTCAGCTGAGGCCTCTCCCCTCCCCAAACCCTGGCTTCCATAGACTCTTCCAAAAAATCTCCAGGAATCTCCCTACCTGGAGCTGGCAACCCTAGACTCAGTACTAGCCCCAATGAGTTCCTCACAAAGGCCTGCAAAGGGTTTCCTTCCTTTGAACCGAGCTTGGATGCCTACTGTGGCGAAACAGGCTCCAGTTTAGCACTCAGATGTTTGCCTCCCACCCTCATCCCGTGCACATATCTCACTCCTTAAATTCGCTGCCATGACTCACTGAATTGTCACTGCCTTTTTAGAGGGACAGTGAGACGCCTCTGGCCAAATCTCCGTATTTGGAGATGGAATCCT
>NW_015169236.1:82564-83593 GCF_001447785.1 Gekko japonicus | reverse complement strand
CCCTACACACCTGCCTCTGGCTCTCTGCTCTAGTCTCTCTCTCTCTCTGGCCCAAGAGAACAGGGCTCCCCCACATCTCTGACCTGTGGCCTGGACAGCCTGGTCAGCACAGGCAGCAGGAGCCTTTCCTAACCTCCTGTAGGACGAAGACGGCCTCCTCCCTGGATGGGCTGCAGTCTCTATTAATGCTGCCCCATGCATTGGGACAGTCCCGGTTTTCCCGCCCTTTTCTGCTTGGGGCAGCTGGGAACTGTAGTCCAGCAGATGAGGAATGGGAACTGTAGTCCAGCAGACGAGGAAACCCCATTCAACCCAGTGAGTGAGACCTCTCTGGAACTACAACTCAAACCTTATGGCGGAACATTTTAAACAAACAACCACAGACAGCAGCCCAGCAGCCATCTTACAAACACAGGTATCTGCCATTTCGTTACACCTACCAACAGCCACTGAGGGAAAAGTTAAGTCCCACACAGAAGGCAAGCAGGAGAAGCGTCTTCATCAAAGAGACAGAGCCATTTGCCAGGAATTCTGACAGTGCAGAGTGGAAGGGGGAGTGGGTGGGGAAGAGCAGCACACCAAGCCAATGGCACGCCAGTAGTCTTGACTGACAGCTGATGGGCCAATGGCTGAGGGAGCGCATGCAATCTCGCCACCCCATAGGCCAGAAGGCACCACCATTCGGCAATCTCCCTTATATATAAAAGCCGAATTGTGGTGGCACTTCTTTAGAACATTCCACACGCTCTGGAATTGGTTGGCGCCCTGGTGTGTCACTCAGAATCTGTCCCTATCCACTGGCTGCATTGCTTGAGTCTCGCCTCCAACATTCTAAACAGTTAGCTGTTCCTCTCCCCCCCATAGCCAGTCAGAACAGAGGTCGTTTGCATATGCGACTTGATTGGCTTTTGCCTCTAACATTCTAAACAGTTTGCTGTTCTGAGGTAAAATGTGTCCAATCTCCAGGTGAGAGCTGGAGATCACTCAGAATTACAACTGCTTTCCAGATGGCAGAGATCAGTTCCCCGG
>NW_015169236.1:75230-82219 GCF_001447785.1 Gekko japonicus | reverse complement strand
GGGAAATAAAGGTAGGTTGATGATTGGCTGGGAAGGAGAAAGGGTTGCCTACTCCAGGTGGGAAATTCCTGGAGATGTGAGGTTTCTGGAGCCGTGGGACCTCGGACAGGTACAAAGCCATAGACCTCCAAACCAACCATTCCCTTCTGGGGAACCATCGTTGCCAATCTCCAGGTGAGGGCTTGAGATCACTCAAAATTACAACTGTTCTTTAGGTAGCAGAGATCAGTTCCTCTGGAGAAAATGGTGGACTCAGTGTCATTATACCCTGCTGAGGTCACCACAGCAAACTGACACTGAGTGTCCATGGCCGGGGCACCTGCCCAGAGCCTCTTTCTAGAGGCCGTTGTATTTATTTCCACAATGGACCTTTTTCCTAGTTATATAGAAGAGAGATATATGGCCGACGGCCCTACTTCCTGGCTGCTGCATCTGATCACTCAAGGATGGGGTGAAAACGTCTTGAAGAGTGCTAAGGGGGTGAGTCTAATCACATTTCTCTGTTACTAAAAAAACGACACCCTGGATCAATTAGAGGTGGGGCAACACAGGATCCAACTGCACTTCTGACCACAGCCTTTATCTCATTTTCCCACATTGTTCTTTTTTCTTCTTCTGATTTGAATTCTAATATAAAATAATACATGTTTTTCAAAATCATTTTCCTTCCATGGGATGATATACAAATGTAAAATGTAATTCCTAACTGATAGGCTGCATTCAGATGTCCCACTTAACCATAGTTAAGTAAAAATCTGCATGAACCTGGCTTGCTCCCAAGATCATGTGCATGCCTCCTTCCTCCCCCACCCTTCTTGCACAGAAAATTGCACTTAAAAAATCTCATCTGTTACCCACAACATATAAAAACAGCTACTAGTGTTAGTGGTAGATGGATGGAAACTGATTAACTTGCACACCTGAACTGATATGCCATGGGTTACTAGAGTTTTAACCATGATTCTCCATGTAAATGGGAATGAGAGGAGAAAGATACACAAATGAACCCAGCAACTAACTGAGTTCAGGTACATTTTTACTTACCTATAGCTAAGTGTGATATTCAGATGTACCCTTAGATTGTTGACTTTTATGGCAAGAAGAAGAAGAAGTAGATTTTTATACCCTGCTTTTCTTTATCTTAAAGAGTCCTGGAGTGGCTTATGATCTCCTTCCCTTTCTCTCTCCACAACAGGTGCCTTGTGAAGTAGATGGGGCTGAGAAAGGGGACTGTGACTGGCCCAAGGTCACCCAGCAGGTTTCAGGTGGAGGAGTGGGGAATCAAACTCAGTTCTCTATATAAGAGTCCACTACTCTTAACCACTATACTGTACCAAATTTTATGGCAAGCTGTTTGTTAGACTTCTTCATTGTTGGTTATATAATAACATGAAAGTATCAATTTGTTTACCAATATTTCTTCCACAGATTTTTTTTAACATATAATGAAAACAGTGTTTGGGGGTTACAGTTCTTTTAGTTTCTTCCACACTTTCATTATTATAGTAAGGTATTTCTCTATTCCAAATCAAACCTTACAAAAGCTTGTTCTAATTAATCACAAATGCCCACATCCCTGTTATATGCAGGGAATCTTTGCTAGCAAGATGCCTGTTTGGCAATAGCCGTACAAATGTGTCATTGAGTACCAAAGCAGATGTGACAAAGATCATGGATCTCTGTCTGTTATAAAGGTGAACTGGAGGCCCCCCAGTTCAGATTGGTGCTTCACATGGAAGGGAGAGAGGTTGAACCCCTGCTCAGCTTTGCTAATAGAAACCAGCACCATGCAACACACTGTTATTAGCTCTTTAAAATGCTAATAATCGTTTAGGGGTGTCATTTCAATTAGTAAAAAATGAGGGAAGGGTTTAAAGGACTGAATTCCCTTTCCCCTTGCTACGTGTCCCTAATCCAGATTGGGCCCATGCATGATCTCAATTTGCCTTTTATGACTGCATGGAGATCTTTCGATCTTTAACACATCTAATATTGTTTTATTATTTCTTACAGTAATTACTAATAATGTCTCTCAGAAATCTCAGTTGGAAGCTCTAGAGGCAAAATTGAAAATTTAGGAAGATGCTGAAGCCATCATTCTAAATCTTTATTTTCCTCCAGGACATTGTTGACATATTTAATTGGTTTTAGAGACAATTTTTTCCCAAAGTCATTTTTCCATCTCAGCTGTTTTCTGTGGCCCTTTCCTTCTCCTGTATTTTTCCTCATTCTCTGAGCCCATCCTATTCTTCTGTTCTGCATTCCCTCCCACTGTCACTTTCACTTTGTTTCGGGGCTTTCTCTTGTTTTTGCATTTTGTTTTACAGGAATCTGCATTCAGACCGCTTCCAGCACACTGTTGCCCCACACCTACCAAAACTCCTTTTGCAGCAATTCTTTGTTCTCATTCAGTTTCATATCGCTAATCCTTTCTAAAGTAGAATTGTTTCTGTGGGCATTTAAATACTGCTCACTCCCCTTCCCTGTTTCTGCCTCTCTCTCTCTCTCATTAGGTTGATGCTCCCTCCCTGTTCTGTTTTCTTTCCCTCCTTCTCCAAAGACAAAAGAGGACCTGGGGGCCTCAGAATAGCTACCACAACATGACCTCTTCTTTCACTCCTACCACTGTTGCCACTCTTCCTTCCCCCCTTCCCCATATCAATGCTGTATGATGGTTTTTGTCTCTACAAAGGACAAGTACTATGCAAAATAATAAATGGACAGCATATCTGATACAAAATGAGACAAATCTGATACAGAATGGCACCGTTCAGAAATCCATTTGAAAACATTTCAGTCTCCCAGGATATGCGGTTTGCTGACCTCCCATTCTCCTGCAAACGAACTTCCCTCCTGTGTACATGGTAGGTCATGCTGTATACAGTAGTGCTCAGAGGGGCCCCCCCAGTGGAGAGCAGTGTTCCCTCTAAGCTGAGTTACTGTGAGCTAGCTCACAGTTTTTCAGCCTCCGGCTCACACATTTTTTGTCTTCGCTCAGGAAGGAGGGCTCCAGAGCAAGCTAATTGACGCAGCGGCCAAATCGCCCGCTCACAACTTTCATGCCAGCAGCTCACAAAGTAGGATTTTTTCTCACAAGACCCCACAGCTTAGCGGGAACATTGGTGGAGAGTATGGGCTTCTGTGGAAACTAGGCTTCTCTCTTTCTTCTTCAAGTCCTTAAGCACCTATTAGGTTTTGTTCTGTTTTTTGCTGGTTGTCTCTTCATAGACACACACTCTGTGTTTTTATCTTCTTACTATTACACACTGGCTTAGGGATTTGAGCATCTCACTCACTGTGGTGTAGAATAACTGCACTGAAAAAACAGCTGAAATTCCAGAGGCCAAATGTGAAATGATCTATGTGAAACAGAAACAAAGTGTTTTTTTTTTAAACCATCTGTTGATGGAACAGCAAAAAACTATTGTGTTATGGCATCTGCAGTTTTTACTGTGATATTCTCAAAGATGTATTGTGTGGGATGGACGAATGATAGTTCTCAATAATATTGGTCTCTGCATAAAAACACACCAAAATAAAGCTGAGTTTTTTGATCTTGCAGGGAAAAAACCAGTGTGAATGGGATTTTTGTGTACCTGAAGAAAACACAAAATGCAACACTGTTGTGGGATGTAAATTACCTTTGTTAGATAATAAAAACTCAGTGCTCCTGGAGACATCAGTTCTTTACTGTGCCTTCCTAAGAACACTTTCCAGGGAGTCAGCCCCACTGAATGGACCGGAGTAGAATTCTGAGTAGACCAACTTAGGACAGAAGTGTTACAGTATCCTATGAACCAATATATGCCCCAACATGTGTCCTAGTATATCAGGCATGGATACTAGAGCTTCAACACTATAATATTATGGACCCATCTAAAACTGCAAATTCAAACTGATTTGAAATGGGTTTAATATGGACATTCAGGGAGACTGCTAAGAATACTTAGAGATCCCTTGCCATCCCCGCAGATCTGTGATTCCCAGAGTTCCTTGTGTGGGTGCCAAGATTACAGCCTGGTTGAGTTTGTAGTGTAGATTTAATTCTGAACAACATGTATGGCTCAGTGTCAATACATTATGTATTCAATTGAAACCATCTGAATGAGTTTGCGCTATACTTATAGCACAGGGTTGTATACTGTAAAGGCTCTGCGTGCATCTGTTGATCCTTTTCTATTACCATTTTGACTTAGACTTTTGTTGACAAGAGGGTACTGCAGTTGATGGACCCTAGTTGGAGATAGCCAAGCAGTTCTTGCTGTCCTAAGAGCTGGGTGTCATACTATTTGTCATCTAACAGAGGTGGTTCTTTTGTGCTTAATGCCAGGGCAAAAAACATGATTCAAAGCCTACTACATCATGTGCATGAACACCATTATGAAGTGATGATGTGTTTACATACCCATCGCAAGAAGATTAAAGTTTTCCTAATTGTCCCTTTATTGAACCCACCTAACGTTTTTGGTGTGTCCCATAGAATAATATTGAAAGAATGAACAAATCAGTGGCGGAACCATCTGAGATTTGCCTAATTACAAGTCAAATTGTTCCCATATTGGAAATTACATACATATAATGCCTTTTGAGTCAAAGAATAGAAGAACTATATAAAGGTCAGCCAACAATGCATTGCAATGAATTCTGTTTCCTTTTTTTTTTTTGGTAAAGAAGGAAGATCTTTTCATACAATGAATTGCACTTGATTTTACTAGAAACAGATTTCAGAATGGCTTTATCCAATTTGGAAAGGATTAACTCTGCAAGCCATTTTAAATTCATATTAACGAAGAGCATTTGTGATATATAGAGAATTGAGTTATCTTTGAACAGATAAAATACTATCGAGTTGTGAACCAGACATGACAGTAAATCAGGACTCATACCTTTTGGACACAGGCTCCTATTTAGCAAACTGAAAAGGCTAGACACTCACAGGTCATATCCTTTGAAATGACAGAGGTGATGTGGTACTGCCTGGCATGCAAGTAAATTGTGCCCTTGTATGCCTAAGGGTAGCCCAGGCTAGCCTTGTATGCTCAGGCTAACCCGATCTTTTCAGATCTTGGAAGCTAAGTAGGGTCAGCCTTGGAATACCAAGGAATACCAGGGGCATGACGCAGAGGCAGGCAATGAAAAACCACCTCTGAACTTTTCTTGCCTTGAAAACCCTATGGGGTCGCCATAAGTCAGCTGTGACTTGACGGTGCTTTCCACCACCACCATTTCATTACAATATCTTCTATAGGGTCCATAAATAATAAAATTGCCTAAGAGACAGAGTTGGATTGGAGAGGGGAAAAGGGGTTGGTGGAGACCCTAATTCCACTGTGGTTTCATTCCCTCATCTTTTGAAGCATGCTCTGTTTCTCCCAGCAGATACTAGAAGCATCAGACTAGGGTGACAATTCTGCCGAGCAAAATAAGGAGCATTTGAGGAGGAACGTTAACTAACTTGATTAGTCTAGAAAAGATGGAGATGGCCAGGGTGCAAAACTCTAGAATAATGCAGCCACTGGAAAAAAATTCAGAGGTTTTCCACCTCTATCCCAAAAGTGCTGCTGAGAATCCTGTCTCTAAACAGGGCTTTTCCAAGTGCTGTATCTGCCCTCTGCTGAGATTTCCATTGGATGTTTGTGGGTCACCTGGCTGAGAGGGAAGTAGACAGTTTGAAAGTAAATGGTCATGGCAGGCAATGGCCACAGTGAGATCCAGGGATGTCAGCATATGATGGCTGGCTGGGCAAAGTGCATTGTGGCAGGTAATATATGTGAATGTAGGATCCCTGAAGGAGTCTTGCCAAAAAGAAATGTTCACAGCACCCCTGCTGTTGAGAATATCATACAGTTTATGAAAAAAGAAGAAGTATTAATAAGCTTGGGAGTAGTGACTTTTGGAAACCAACAAGTTTTACTCTTTCCCCCCAGACAAACCCGTAAATGGTGCTCTTTTTTCCTGCTAATGATGGCAGTTTGGCAGTGTTATCTGCTGAGATAATCAGCTTTGGTAGCAAGAAACATTTCTCATCACTCCCTTTTTGGCCTGGCTTGCTGCAAAAGGACACGGGCCGTGTAAACGGAGCCTGTGAAAGGAGGCTGTTGAGAGACAGAGGTCGCCAAGTCTCCATGCGTGATTCTGTGTGCACTCTTAGTGATGGGAATGTCTGTCCGGCTAATTAAATGGTGGGGCCTTGTGGGGTTTTTGCAATTAGGAAGTCAAAAAGATAGTTTCACTGTATCCCTATCCAGAGGTGTAAACTGCTGGGGGGCAGCGGAGCTCAACCTCTCCCCAGGTTTTCCTGGAAGAGGCAGCCTGCCAACTCTGCTTCCTTTTCCTGGGACTTCGGGGCACTAACTTTCCACACAGGAGCACCTCTCTACCGCCTTACCTTATTCTTTCCTTGGGCTCTTTGGAAATTCTGCCCAAAGTCCCTACTTTCAACTTGTGGATCATCACAACAGACAACATGCTGGAAGTTTTAAGTGATTTTGGTATCCTGGGACTTGCAGCTTTAGAGAAGAAGAAATGGAAGACATGGGGATATTTCTGTCTTTAGCTATGTGTTTTAGTGGGCAGGGGGAGAAGAGGTCTGTGGCTTAAACCTTTTAACCCAGGAGTCCTCTGACCATCTCTCTCCATCTGTCTCCACACACCATCTGTGGATCTCAGGCTGGCACCCACTGGTTGTTTGTTTGTTTATTTATTTGTTATATTTGATTTCTAGCCCACTATCCTCTGACCAGCAAGGCTTAGGGCGGGTTACAACGATACAATAAAAACAATACATACTATAGTTAAGACATAAGTATAACAGCCACTAAAAAGCAATTTAACGTAAATTATTGCTAGACAGTTGATGATACAAGATGACATACTTGCTCCCGAATAGGCTCTACTTATGCACGGAAGTAGATGATAAATAATACTAAGGAAAGTAGGTGGACAGGAGACAAGCCAGCATAGAATAAGGAAACACAGAACGTGGGGGG
>NW_015169236.1:71277-75122 GCF_001447785.1 Gekko japonicus | reverse complement strand
AAAAGGAGAGAGGAGAAGGGCGCAGGGGGGGGGGGGGGGGGGGGAGGCCAGTGCAGATGGATCTCCACTGCCTCAGCCATCCCTGTTTTACAGGCCCTGCGAAACTGCATCAAGTCCTACAGGGCCCAGATCTCACTTGGGAGAATATTCCACCAGGCCGGCGCCAGAGATGAGAAGGCTCTGGCTGTGGCTGAGGCTAAGCAGACATCCCTTGGGCCGGGGATCACCAGAAGATGTTGATCCATAGAGCGTAAGGCTCTTTGAGGGACATACCGAGAGGGATGGTTCGAAAGGTATGTTGGTCTCAGACTGCATAGGGCTTTAAAAGTCAAAAACAAAACTTTAAACTTGATCCGGAATTCACCTGGGAGCCAGTGTAGCTGGCGGAGCACCAGTTGTATGTGGGCTCTTAACGGTGTTCCTGTGAGAACACATGCTGCTGCATTCTGGACCAGCTGAAGTTTCTGGGCCAGTCTCAAGGGTAGCCCTGTGTACAGCGAGTTACAGTAGTCCAGCCTGGAGGTGACCATTTCACGGATCACTGTGGATAAGTTGCGGGGAGAGAGGTAGGGAGTCAGTTGCCTGACCTGACAAAGATGGGGAAATGCTGATCCGGCAATATTAGTGATTTGGGCCTCCATGGATAATGAGGCATTTAAAATCACACCTAAACTCTTTACTGTTGGCGCTGGTGTTAATAATGCCCCATCAAGATTTGGGAGTTGGATCCCTTGTCCCCCCTCGGCCTAGGCACAGGACTTCCATCTTCTATGGATTTAATTTCAGCCAACTCTGTTTTAACGAACCAACCAACCACAGCTTCCAATCCCCTGGCCAGAATATCAGGGGTGGCATCCAATGTTCCCTCTAAGCTGAGTTAGTGTGAGCTAGCTCACACTAACTCAGCTTAGAGGGAACACTGGTGGCATCTGGCTGGCCATACATCAACAGATATAACTGGGTGTCATCAGCATACTGGTGACAATCCAGCCCAAAGATCCAGATCAACTGGGCAAGGGGGCTCATATAGGTGTTAAATAACATGGGAGAGAGAATTTCCCCTTGTGGGATGCTGCATTCCAGAGGGTAACGTGCTGAGATCCTCTTTTCAAGCGCCACACTCTGTCCCCGACTGTGAAGAAATGAGACAAACCACTGTAAGGCAGCCTGTCCCACATAGCCCCACATTGGCAAGGTGGTGGGCCATAAGGTCGTAGTCAACCATATTGAATGCTGCTGTCGGACTGAGTAGTAACAGCAGCACTGATCCAGGTGTCTGTGGAGATAATCTGTGTGGGGGACCAGTGCCATCTCTCCTCCATAGCTGGGGTGAAAACCAGACTGGAATGGATCCAGGAAAGAGTCATCTTCCTAGAGATTTGGGGGTGGACCCTGAAGAGGCTGGGCTTAAGGAGGGGAGGGGCCTTAGCAAGATAAAATGCCATAGAGTCCACCCTTCAAAGCAGCCATTTTCTACAGAGGAATGGGTTTCTGTTTCCTGCAGATTAGTTATAATTCTGGGAAATTTCCAGGCCCCACCTATAGGTTGGCAGTAGGGTTGGGCACAACCCTGAACTGAACCCCAAACTGAGCAAAACAATTCCTGGACCAAACCACTTTCCCCCTGGCCATGGCAAGTCACAGTCAGGAGAAAGGGGGGAGATTGCCTGGGAAGGGTTAAATGGTCGCAAGCCACTTTACCTGTTCATTTCGCTAACCCCCCCCCCACTTGCAAGCAAAATGGACAGGTTTAATAGCTCACAGACAGTGTTCCCTCTAAGCTGAGTTAGTGTGAGCTAGCTCACAGTTTTTTAGCCTCCGGATCACTCATTTTTGTCTCCACTCAGGAAGGATGGCTCCAGAGCAAACTAATTTGTGCAGCAGCCCAATCGCTCGCTCACAACTTCAAATGCCAGTAGCTCACAAAGTAGAATTTCTGCTCACAAGACTCCACATAGAGGGAGCATTGCTCACAGCCATTTAAACCTAACAGCTGACGGGCAGATGTTAGGTTTAAATGGCTGCGACTTGTCCATTTCATTCCCACCACTTCCAAGCGGGGGGGGGGGCTGAAAGGGATCACTTAAATGGCTTGCATCCATTCCACCCTAACAGCTGATGGTTGCACTAGCCTCGCTGTTAGGCTGAAATGAATGCAAGCCATTTCAGCGATCCCTCCCCCCCACCTTCTCCATCTTCTGGAAATGAATTCATTATGAAGTGTTTTTACTCATATAATATCAATTATGTTGGGTTTTTGAATCTCCTGGTGTTTGAGCTTTTAGCTTCTATTTCAGACAAATTTGCTGATGCTACAAATGATAAGGGTTGGCCAACCCCCAACCCCCTTCTGCTTTCTGTATTATCTCATCTGTTGGGTTCAGTTTGTTCTCTGATTCCACTTTCCCCTTTTTGGTGTTGCACTGTATTTTAATGGCACTGTCAGTACTGTGTGTACCCAACTTTCTATGCACTCAATGCTGGAACAGTCTCTCCTTGTATTCACCAAGCCTTTGCTGGCTTGGGATCACTTGAACTCTGTGGCCTCCTCATTGTTCGGACTATAATGGAAAAATAAGTGATGATGGCTTTTGTTGCGTTCTTTAAAAAAAACACCCTTCCAATTATTGCAAGTAACCCAATTTTGGGTTTCAACATATGTCTTATTACAGTGAGAATTCAGAGACGGCAGCTGTCAGCAACCAGTGTTTGTTTTCTTATTGCTATTAATCACTTTGTTTTATTTCCACTACAGCAGTATAACATTTGACATGTTAATATGTACATATTAATCATATGCCAATTGTAGGAAATGTAAATAAAGCATCAGAGTTTGATTACAGGGAAATCAATTGGCTTCCCCCCTTCTCTGTACACATGGCTGCCATCTCCGACTGATACCCACCTTGAGCCTGTGTATGTTTTTTCAAAACTTCAGAAGAAAGGTCCAGTGGGTTCTATGAGACTTACTCCCAGATCAGTATACCTAAGATTGCTGCCTGAAGTGGTAAATTAACAGTGCAGTCCTAAATAACACAACACTTTTTGGGCCATCAAGTCACAGCTGCCTGATAGCGACCCCACAGGGTTTTTCAAGGCAAGGGAGATTCAGAGGTGGTTTGCCTGCATCTGCATAGCAACTCTGGACTTCCTTGGTGGTCTCCCATCCAAATATTAACCAGGTCCGACCCTGCTTAGCGACCGAGATCTGACAAGATCAGGCTAGCTTGGGCTATTCATAGAGTTGCCAGCTCCAGGTTGGGAAATACCTGAAGATTTTGGGGGTGAGGTTTGAGGAGAGGAGGGACATCAGCAGGGTATAATGCCTTAGAGTCCACCTTTCGAAGTGGCCATTTACTCCAGTTGAACTGATCTTTGTTGCCTGGAAATCAGTTGTAATAGCAGGGAGATCTCTAGCCACCACCTGGAGTTAACAGTACAGTCTTAAGCAGCACAACACTAGAAATGCGTAATTCTGTTTATGATTGCAATGTAAAGCTGCAGTATACCAAATAAGTCCCATTGATCTCAAACTTATTTCTGAGCAAGTATGTATGAGATCAGGAGCTGTGGTGGCTCAAGTGGATAAGATGCTGAACTGCAGGCTGTGGAAGGTCGGTAGTTCAGCAGTTCGAGACCCGAGTGTGCCGCATGGCGGAGTGAGCTCCCGTCTCTAGTTCCAGCTCCTGCCAACCTAGCAGTTCGAAAGCAAGAAATTGCAAGTAGATAAATAGGTACCACTTCGGTGGGAAGGTAACAGCGTTCCGTGCACCTTGGCGTCTAGTCATGCCGGCCACATGACAACGGAAACGTCTTCGGACAGCACTGGCTCTTCGGCTTTGAAA
>NW_015169236.1:70282-71215 GCF_001447785.1 Gekko japonicus | reverse complement strand
TACTGACTTAGCTTAATTTCCAAGATCTGACAAGATGGGGCTATACCATACCATTGCATTTAGTGGGGGTTTATCTCTGATTAAACATAGGACTAGGCTTCTAAAATTTTAGAAGATCCTTCTTTGTGACAAATTTTGATTAGTTGTAGAATTTTTTAAAAAAATAAATACCAAATCTAGGAGGATATGTATAGGAAGCTTATGAAGATTAATTCCATGAGAGTAGAATGAAATAAAATTGAATGCAATTTAATGACAATTAATGAGCATTTCAACAACTTTAAATTGGTTGTACAGTAACATATTTTTTAAAAAATAATGTTTGTCTAAAATTGGATCATGAAACTGCTTTCCCTATTAACTTCCCACCAGATCTTAACAGTGTAGTAGCAGAATGAGAGAGGTTTTGATTACTTTCAGAAGTATCTAGCTACCATCCACTTTCAACATGCTTATCTTTAGGGAGTCTGGTGGGGAAACTGGATAAAGGCTTTGGATATAGACTTGAACCTTGTTTAAGATTGTTCTTTCTTCCTAGTTCTGAAGAGGAGGCTAGGGAGTCTAAGGCTACATCCACACAGTGGTGATGATTCTCTGCTGTGAGCAGGGGTCTTTTCGTAGAAAAAGAGCTGCAGGAGCTTATTAGCATATGGTATGCTAATGAACCACTAGGCTATTAGCATAATAGCTCATTAGCATATGCAACGCCCCCTGACATCGCCGGAAGTGATGTCAGAAGGGGAAGCAAAAGGGGGAAGGCATCTTCAAAAGCCTCCCCTTCCCTTCCTCAACCAGCGGGGGGGGGGGAAGCGAAGAAAGAAGGGGTTTAAAGTTTAAACCCCTTCTCACTAGAGTTGGGCCGCAGAAGGAGGAAAGAAGGAAGAAAGGAAAGAGAGAGAGAGAGAGAGTAGAGAGAAGGAATGAAGGAAGGAA
>NW_015169236.1:58628-70222 GCF_001447785.1 Gekko japonicus | reverse complement strand
AGCGAAGAAGGAAGGAAAGAGGGAAAGGAGGAAAAAAGAGAAGAGAAGAAGGCAGGAAAGAAAGAAAGAGAGAAGGAAAGGAGGAAAAGAGGAAGGAAGGAAGAGAAGGGGAAGAGAGAAAGAAAGGAGGAAAAGAGGAAGGAAGGAAGGAAGAGGGGAAAGAGAGAAAGAAAAGGAGGGAAAGAAAAGGAAAGGGGAAGGAAAGGAGGAAAAGAAAGAGGGCAAAAAGATGGTGGGAGGGAGGAGGCTCTCCCACCCCCCACTCAAGCCTCCGCCACCCCCCACGGATCCCTCAGTTACTCCTGGAGGCAGCAGGGGGCCCTCTTCTGGCCTCCTCCAGGCCGCAGCACTCCAGCGCTGGCCCAGGGAGGCGGCCTTCTCTGGCCTCCTCTGGGCCTCAGTGCTCCGGCTCTGTCCAGGAAGGTGGCGAAGGGGCCTCTTCTGGCCTCCTCCGGGCCGCAGCGCTCCAGTGCGGGCCCCGGGAAGGCATTGACGAGAATCCCCAGGGCTGCAGCGCTCCAGCGCGGGCCCTGGGAAGGTGTCAACGGGCCTCCTCGGGCCTCCCTGGGGCCGCAGCGCTTCAGCGTGGGCCCCGGGAGGCCAGCAACAGGCTGTAACGGGGGGAGCTGGGGGCAGGGCTTGCTGCCACTGCCATTTTGCCAGCTCCTGGGCTCCCGGAGCGGCGCTTCGGCACGCTTCGGCCCCAAAAGACCCCTGGCTGTGAGTTCCTTGCCATTGTAAATGCAGACATTACCAGCAGCAACACACAAGGACTTCCTGCACGTTCTTCTCAGATATTCCCTTGCATCCACCATATTACCTCTTATTACCACCTACCATGGCACCAGAGTGCTATTAGAAAATAATCATGGTTGCTATATGGGATGGCGGCAGTAAAATGGTACTGTTGTGGGCAAGGGGCTCAAAAATGTTCCCCTGCCCATCCAGATGGCATGCAAATGTGCTTGGACTGTCATAAGAAGCAAAGTTTGGGAGAGATTTGAACACAGAAACCAAGTTTGGGAAAGATGGGAACAAAGTAGCAAGCTAGATAGGTAGCATTTATTGGGTAGGGTCAAAAACCATTATCATTAGGATGCACAATCTGTTACCCTAAATGGTCTAATTAATTAATTGGTTGATTGGGGAATTTATTTTTAGCAAGAGTTGGGTAACTTGGGACCCTTTTCACCTGTGTATACCAAGATCCTTCCTCCAGAGAACTCTCAAATGAACCAAGCAGAAGTTTTATTTTATAATAGAGTTTTTATTAGAACATAATAAATGCACCAGGTGAAGCCTTCACAAACATAGTTTAAGTAAAACTGCACCGTGGGTGAAGGAGTGGAGGATGCATCACAAGAAGTTGTTTTCGATGGACGCCCCATATCTACCATAACATGCAGCTTGGCCTTGAGAGGGAGGTTTGGAACCACAGGAAGAGTTGAAAGGAGGGAAACAGAAAAAGGAGAGAAGGAAAAGAGGGAAAGAAAGAAAGAGAGAGAAGGAAAGAAGGAGGAAAAGAGAGAAAGAAAGGAAGGAAGAAAAAGGAAAGAAAGTTTAAAAAAGGAGAGAAGGAAAGGAGGGACAGAAAAAGGGCAAAGAGATGGGGAGAGGGAGGAAGGCTCTCCAACTCCCCATCAAGCCCCCCCCACCCCCACCCCGCAGATCCCTCACTTACCGTGATCAAGGCCTTCCCCAGGCCGCAGCGCTCAAGCGTGGGCCCCAGGAGGCCGGCTACGGGCCTCCTCAGGCCTCCCCCGGGCCGCAGCGCTCAAGCACGGGCCCCAGGAGGCCGGCAACGGGCCTAATCAGGCATCCCCAGGGCTGCAGCGCTCCAGCGCGGGCCCTGGGAAGGTGTCAACGGGCCTCCTCGGGCCTCCCTGGGGCCGCAGCGCTTCAGCGTGGGCCCCGGGAGGCCAGCAACAGGCTGTAACGGGGGGAGCTGGGGGCAGGGCTTGCTGCCACTGCCATTTTGCCAGCTCCTGGGCTCCCGGAGCGGCGCTTCGGCACGCTTCGGCCCCAAAAGACCCCTGGCTGTGAGTTCCTTGCCATTGTAAATGCAGACATTACCAGCAGCAACACACAAGGACTTCCTGCACGTTCTTCTCAGATATTCCCTTGCATCCACCATATTACCTCTTATTACCACCTACCATGGCACCAGAGTGCTATTAGAAAATAATCATGGTTGCTATATGGGATGGCGGCAGTAAAATGGTACTGCTGTGGGCAAAGGGCTCAAAAATGCTCACCTGCCCATCCAGATGGCATGCAAATGTGCTTGGACTGTCATAAGAAGCAAAGTTTGGGAGAGATTTGAACACAGAAACCAAGTTTGGGAAAGATGGGAACAAAGTAGCAAGCTAGATAGGTAGCATTTATTGGGTAGGGTCAAAAACCATTATCATTAGGATGCACAATCTGTTACCCTAAATGGTCTAATTAATTAATTGGTTGATTGGGGAATTTATTTTTAGCAAGAGTTGGGTAACTTGGGACCCTTTTCACCTGTGTATACCAAGATCCTTCCTCCAGAGAACTCTCAAATGAACCAAGCAGAAGTTTTATTTTATAATAGAGTTTTTATTAGAACATAATAAATGCACCAGGTGAAGCCTTCACAAACATAGTTTAAGTAAAACTGCACCGTGGGTGAAGGAGTGGAGGATGCATCACAAGAAGTTGTTTTCGATGGACGCCCCATATCTACCATAACATGCAGCTTGGCCTTGAGAGGGAGGTTTGGAACCACAGGAAGAGTTCCTGGAAAGTGTTGGCAGAGCACATCTTTTCCTGCTTTCTTCTTCCTTCATGCGGATGGGTACAGCCTCCCAAGCAAAATGTTCTGAAGGGCAGGGTCTGCAGTGACAAGAGGAAATAAATTGCCTCTTTCCCTTCTCTTCCTCAAGCACAAGGCATGAACAGAAGAAGGGGGAAGTAGGCAATTTAATTTGACTGCCTGTTGTTGCTGTCCCCTGTCCTGGAGTGCATTTTGTTTGCAAGGCTCTGCTGATGGGAGCTTTCTTCAGTTCTGGGATCTTTTTGTATACAGCCTAGCACATTCTGGCCTATAGTCCTCCTCACCAAATACCACCAAGTGCTCACGCCTGCTTCTAAGTAATAAAAGTGTTCCTTTTTTTGTTTGACTCATATCTGGTGGGTTTGCTTTCAATTTTCTTTGTTTCTCATTCTTTGACTCAGGCGTGGAAAGTGGCCAAATGTTTCCTCTTCTGCCCATCTGCATTGCATACTATTGCAGACGAGCAAAAAGATTAAAGATGTTGAGATTTTAAAAAAAATAGCAATAAAAGCTTGAGGAGCAAAGAAAATTCTTTCCAGTTGAAATTTTGTAATTTCAAAAGTGATTATCTTTTGTTGATTTCAATTGTCTGGGGAATGAAAGACAAACGACGACACAAATTGCTGATAGGATGTGTCAGAATTAATTCCTCCTTTCTGGAGTCTTTTTGAAATTATTATTTAAAACTTGTTCCAGTTGAACTCCAGGCCATTTTCTCTTGGACCTGATTTTATAAACTGGCTGGGATAAAGTTGAAAAGATGGAAAACCAGGGCAGAGTGGGACGATGGAGAGGGGGCTTAGTTCAGCATTGGTATGAAAGCTGTGCATAATAAAACAATGCAGAAAGGCCAGAAAAATGGTTTTGCCTGTCTGTCTTGCCCAAAACAATATGTCAATTATGTAGTGACTTTCATATGTCTAAAAGCCTGGGGGGAGGGTTCCTCTGAAACATACTGGCAATGATCTTCCTGTTGGTTTTACTAGGCACCCTGCTGAAAGCTGAACAGGGCATTTCTGTAGCCTGGGTACCAGCATCAAGGCAGTTAATTAGCACAGGATGCCAAGGGTTCACTCCACCAGTTCATTCTCCTGGAAGCTGACCAATCCCCGACTTGCAGATCAATGAGATACACTGGTACATCCACAAAAGTGATAAGAAAGTGCTAGTTAAGCCAATTGTGTTGCATCCAAAGCTGGATCTGAGTAAGCCAAAACTGTTCTGCTGACAAACAGGAGTTTTCTTGCAGTTTTAAAGAGGCTGAGGGGTACGGAGAGATTTCAATGTGTCCATGATGGGGAGGGCTGTAACGTGGGACTTCCCAGCATCAGCCCCTGTTCCCTACTACCACTTGACAGGCTGCTAGGGGGTAAAGGGGAGGGGGGAAGCATACTCTGGTTTCTCTTCAGATCATATACATCTTTTACTTTTTTCCAAAGAGTTCCATGAAAAGAAAGTGACATCGACATATTGGGGCAATGCTCTAGGATTTGTCCCAAACAGGAAATGGCATAATTGCACCAGGCAATGCTCTAGGTTGTATTTGCCCCAAACCTCAGTGTATATGTGTGTAGGAATTCATAGCTAAGTTCAAAGATTTCCTTTCAAGATTAATTTTTTTAAAAAGTATTTCTGGATAGCATTATAATCCAAAATGTAGGTTGCTCTGTGCACCCATCATGTCTTATGAAATCTGACTGTGGAAGAAGCACAACTGTGCATCTCCCTAATTTTTTTAAAATTATTATTATCAGATTTATACCCCGCCCTCCCCACAAAGGGGCTAAATGGTGCCCCTGCTTAAAGGTAAAGGTTCCCTCGCTCGAAAGCTAGTTGAGTCCGACTCTAGGGTTGTGGTGCTCATCTCCATTTCAAAGCCGAAGAACCAGCGCTGTCCGAAGACGTTTCCATGGTCATGTGGCCGGCATGACTAAACACCAAGGCACACGGAACGCTGTTACCTTCCCACCAAAGTGGTTCCTATTTATCTACTTGCAATTTCTTGCTTTCGAACTGCATATGCTACTAGAGAGCAGAGATAGGCGCTACTATCTAGGGTAGTGGTGGGAGGATAAGAATTGACAGCACAGATAGAAGTAGTGTCAAGGCTATCCAATCAGCACTTCCACTCTCTGTGACTTCTGTCTTGGGTTTACTACACAGACATGAAATTGCCTTATACCGAGTTAGTCAAAGTCCCTGTTGTCTGTTCTAAATGGTAGCAGTTTTTCAGGGTCTCAGGTGAAGGCCTTTCACATGTCCTACCACCTGATCCTTTTTAATTGGAGATGCTGGGGTTTGAACTTAGGACCCTCAGCATGCAAAGCAGATGTTCTACCATACAGCCATGGCCTACCTCCAGTGTTTCATTGGATAATATTGTGTATTGTCTCCCAAATCATCATATTTCCCCTCCAGAAGAGATGAAAACTTGGGCTTGGGTAGCATATATCGGCCTTGGGTAACATCTAAAAAGATAGTAGAAAGGAAAAAAATGAGATCAAGGAGGTCACAGTCTTGGGCAAGGAGTAGTAGCTTCTTCTTTGTACATCTCCATGTTCCAGGGAGTCAGCCAGACAGACAGCAACGTTAGATCCCTTGGAACATGTTCCTCCTTGATCTAAAGACATAAAGTTCACCAATTTTCAACTCAAACTTTTCATATATAGTGTGTAACCCAGGTGTTGGAACTAAGGACAAGTTCACGGCTTAGGACCTGATTTCTTAAAGCTGCCTCCCCTTCTACTCACACACCTTGGTTTAAGCAGAGCAACTGTATTTATTGCAAAACAGGGAAATACAAATTGCACAATTGGTATGGTACTCCGCATCTCCAAACTCCTTCCCCTTCCCAAACCAAGTTCCCGACTCTGAAGATGAGCAATGGCCTATCGAGTCAGGGCCTTTTGGGAGTGTCCTGAGTTTTGAAAGCATTCACCTTGGAAAAACCTGTGTATCAGAAGGTAGCTCCTATGGGCCTATTGCCAATGTCTCAGAAGTGTGGTTTTCATGCGGAAGCTGGCCCAGCTGCAATTCCACAGAAGCAGGCCTCCAATGTGAAACAAAGTCCTCAGGGCTTCCTTCCTCGCCGAAGTGGTTTCAGCCAACTGAGGGAAGAAATCAGCTGGAGATTTGTTTTTGTTTTTAAGATAGTCTTGGGGTTAACCTCCTCCACAAGAAGTTATTTCAATAAAGGGAGGACCCAAACCAGACAAAACTTCTTCACCTGTGGCCTTTCAGAAATTCAGTTGCTTGAAGCAACCACAGGAGCTTCTGAAAAACTTCTCCCCTCTCTCTCTTCTCTCAGTTCAAAAAGGACTGGGCCTCATGCTCCAGCTACCAAGTTTTTCAGTGAGCAAACATGCAACATATACCCCCCCCCCCCAATGTGCAGATGTCCATGTAGAAGAAAGCACAAATGGGTACCGTCTCATGCTAAGAAAGGAGACCCAAAACAAAGGCTATGGGGGTGTACCCTATACTAGGTACCATCAGAGTGCACACTGAGGTGGGGCTTGCCCTCTATTTTTATAGAAATTCAGGGGGTGGTCTCCTGGGCTGTGCCTTGATGGGATTGATGACCACTGATGTGCTTACCAGGGCAGATTGAATGGGTTTGATGACCATTGATGGTCCTGCCGAGGTAGGTTGTATGGGTTCCCAGGATTAGAAAAAAGGGGGGAAATGGGTCTCTGATAGGTGTCAGGAAGAACTGTGGGTGACGTAATCATTTTTGTTTCAGTATCCTGCAGGAGGGGACAGGAACGCCAGGTGTTGAGACAAAAGTTTTCTACATAGGAATAGGCATCACACAAAGGGGGATACGTGAGGGTATGGAAACAGAGAAGATTTTGCCAGATGTCTGCGGAATGGCTTTGGAAATGCAGATACCTGCCTGAAGGAACTTGCAGTCATTTCATATGCATACCTTTGCTGGGTGGAGGGGGATGTGGAGATTGCTCTGGAGACTGCCTTGCTGAGCTATGGCTAGCTCTTTGGCACAGGCCAAGAGTGTCCTTTTTGGCCTGGCTTTGTGGATCTCTGGTTCAAGTCAGAAGTGGGGTGCCCTGCTGTTGGGGCTGTCCCACGAGTAAGGCAGTGCCTCTGAGCTACAGCAGAAGGTTCTCGGTTGCAAGTTTTCAGTTGCCATTGGGTAAACAGAAAAATGTGTCGTAGGATCCTCTGAAGTATCACAAAGCATCTTCTAGTGATCAACTTAGATTATGTCCTGCAATTGTTGGAATGCTAAAATATTTTTTGTTGGCTCTGATCATACCCATGGCTAATATAAGCATTCTTATTTAATTCTGATTTCGAAAATGTAATCGACAGCTTCATCTGATGCAAATTTGAATGTAAGGATTGTACAAAGGAAATGGATTTCCCCACTTTGTTTTACCAGACACTATCTGTTTAAGTTTCATCAGTACTTCCAAAATGGAATTGAATGACTTGCAGGGATGAGAGTCTAATTGTAGAGTCTTTGGTTTATTTAATCCCAGGTAGCCTCTTTGTCTTGTGTTTATTGTAACAACCCTAATCATGATGAACTCACTCGGCATTAATGAGTGTGTCATATCTGCTTTTATAAGAACATTCTCTGTAGTTAATCATTAATTAACTAGGCTATTATATTAAAGTGTTACCAGACCTGGTATGTAGAAATGGTTTACGTTATAATCTCCTAGCAGTGAAACTGTGAAAGATCTTTTCAGCATGGTCTGCCGCACAAGCAAAAGTTGCTTCCTAGAAAGGCAAAGGGTTCAAGACAAAGCTGTTAGTGTGGCAAAAAAATGAAAGAAAGAAAGAAAAAAGTCTCTGCCACTTGGCTATTCAAAGTTACACAAATACAGTGTCATGTCAGTGGGGATAAGTGGGATTGTATAATTTGGAGGAATGTGGAAGAATATAAATAGGAAATTATGGGATAATTAATCTGAAGGGGAAATTGCTTAGAGATGGTCACTCGCAATCTCAAAGTAATAAACTCCTGGGACTTTCAGATTGATTGAAAGTCCCTAGTTGTGGCAATCAGCTCCAGTTTACAAAGTTACACAGTACCTTCCCTCCCACATACACATCTGATCTCGACAGCATTCAGAATTCTGCCAAAGCCCCCTTGTGTGTCCTCCTCCTCCTGGTTCTGCACTGCAGGAATCCAAAGTTTTGTAATAATTTTGTGTCAATTTAGGTGGTAAGCCTAAAATTAATCCATTACCATTTGTGCTTTAGTTCAATTAAGGGCATACTTGTTAAGGTTTTTGAGGATTCTTTTGGTTCTGATGTGTTCCCTGAAACAGGGAATGACAAATTTATAAAGAAGCCTATGTGTTTACCAATCATAGAGTTGGAAGGGACTTCAGGAGTCATCTAGTCAAATGACCTGCACAATGCAGGAAATTCACAAATACCCCCCACCCCCAGTGACCCCTGTTCCATGCCCAGAAGATGACAAAAAACCTCCATGATCCCTGGGCAAACTGGCCTGGAGAAAAATTGCTTCCTGACCCCAAAGTAGCAATCAGCATTTCCATAGGTGTGTAAGAAAGGGCCATAAAAACTAAGGACTGAGGCAACACTTCCTGTTCTCCCTCTCATGATCTGCTGAAATTCACAGAATCAGCTTTGCTGTCAGATGGCTATCTAGCCTCTGTTTAAAAACCTCCAAAGAAGGAAAGCCCACCACCTCCCAAGGAAGCCTGTTCCACTGAGGAACCGTTTTTTTTGTCAGGAAGTTTTTCTGTTTGTTTAGCCAAAAACTCTTTTGATTTAATTTCAACCCATTGGTTCTGGTCTGACCTTCTGAGGCAACAGAAAACAACTCTGCACCATCATCTATATGACAGCCCTTCAAGTATTTGAAGATGGTTATCATATCATCTCTCAGTTGTCTCCTCTCCAGGCTAACCATACCCAGCTCCTTCAACCTTTCTTCATAGGACTTGGTCTCCAGATCCTTCACCATCTTCCTTACCCCCCTCTGGATACATTCCAGCTTGTCTATATCCTTCTTAAATTGTGGGGCCCAAAACTGAACACAATACTCTAGGTGAGGTCTAACCATAGCAGAGTAAAGCGATTCCATCATTTCACATGATCCGGACACTATACTTCTGTTGATACAGCCCAAGTGTTAGTTTTTTAAAAAAATATAAACTGCATACAAGTCTCCTTCTCCAAATTTATCCTCAAAACTAGCCTACAAGGTCTGTTAGACCAGGAGAGCATGACTTGCCTGAGATCATCCAATGGGGATTTTGACTGGGTCTGCTCCATTATAGTCTAATGTGTTTCAACTTCTCCACCATTCAGGTTCTCCGGGGAGAGTACGTATAAACAGTGCATCTGTGGCACAAAAGGAACAAATGAATAATCAGTGAAAGCAATGAAAAGGAGGCTAACTGAGATGAGAATCACAATAAATAAAATCACAAGGGGGAAAAAGGGCAAATCTGTTCATCCCCTTCTCAGTTACTAAGTTAGGAACCATGAATGTAGTCTATCTGCCTTGGATGCAGTGGGACGCTTCTTTTGAATGTGCATCTCTGTTCTAGTTAAATATTTGTGCATGTCCCAATATGCATTCCACCCTAACGCAGTACACATTGACCACATCTTCATCTCGATGTATCTTCGATTTATTCCGGAAATAACATCGTTTATTCCTGTTTTCAAATTGCCCTTCTTAGAAACTGGAGCCTAATGTATGTGCGAATGAGCAGTGTCATATATATGGGCATTTTCATATGCACTAAATATGGCACTTTCAGCCCACTTTAGCATCATTTGCAAGTGGATTTTGCCATTCCACACAGAAAAATCCAGTTGCAAAGTGGATTGGAAATGTATTGAAAGGGTATTATTCAGAGTGTATGAAAGCACATGGACACTTCACCCATCCTCCGTTGATGAAATGGCTAGAGACACCCACTTGGGCGCCCTCATGGCCAGGCCCCTTTTCTTCTGTGCAGCCTTCTTGGTTGGCATATTGCACGCAGTAGAAAGAAGAAAAGAAGATGCTGTTACGACCTCTCTGTCACTACATATAGGATCCTGGCCTGCCCCCGATCATCGTCCTCTGTCCCTCACTGGCACCCTATGAGGGTGGCAGGGCCTAGAGAGTCATAAAAATTCAAGGCTGCCCCCCCCCCCGGCAAAATCATACTGATGAAGATCATTCCCGAGGTCAGTTATTGTTTACTCAGACCACCAGCAGCAGTTCTCTAAGGTTTCAGGTGGAGATCTTTTACTGCCAGATCCTCCCAATGGGAGGTGCTGGGGACTGAACCCAGGACCTTCTGCATGCAAAGCCCAAGCTTTCCCAGTAATCCACAGCCACACTGAATTTCATGGGAGCGATGGACCCCAAGGCCTGGGTTGGCCGATCCTAACCCTGAGCCTCCCCTGCGATGTCCCCTAATCCAGCAGCTGCCCAAGATGTCCTGCATTCCTGAGTCCTGGACCTGCAGCCACTACTCCAGGGAGTGCCTTCTGCTTTGCAGGCTTTGGGGGGCCACAGCAGCGCCACACCAAGCAGCATGGTACCAGCTGCCACAACCCACGCACCCCCTGACCCCATGCAGAAAGAGTGAACCCAAGTGCTGGACGCCCAACTGCTAGCCACCACCCCAAAGGGACAAGCCATGCATGACAGAAAAGGTGAGGGGCAAGGGAAGACCACCTGTCCTGTGCTTGGGGGGTTCCACTGCTGGACAATGGCCCAAAAGGTATGCCCGGCTACATTCAGTCCAGGGCTATTTTTGGGCAGGAACGCACAGGAACGGAGTTCCGGCTGGCTCCTGAGTTGGCCACACCCAGCAGGAACGTATTAGCATAATAGGCCACACCCAACAGCAGAAACTCATTAGGATTGGCTACATTTGGGGTGTGTGGCCTAACATGCAAAGGAGTTCCTGCTATAAAAAAGCCCTGGGTTTGGACAACAAACAAGGTAAACAGAATAAGAAGCAAAAGGTGGGTGTGGCTGGATGAGCACACTTCTGGTAACATGGGGGTGTGGCCTAATATGCCAATGAGCTGTGCTATCAGGGGTGTGGCTTAATATGCTAATGAGTTTCTGTTGTTGGATGTGGCCTATTATGCTAATGAGTTCCTGCTGGGCTTTTTCTACAAAAAAAGCCCTGGTGAGCGCAAACACCGTGACCCCATGCTGTGAGATAAAGCAACAGGTAAGGAGCCCACCAGCAGCCCAATGCTGTGCCACATGGCTGCTTGATGGGGTGGTGATTCGCCCTGGGCAGGAACTCTCCCTGGTGGAGAGCATGCAGGGGGAGTCTGGGGCTGGCCGCTGAACACCTGACACAGCTCAGACAGCAATCAGAGGCTGTGGCTCAGCACAGCTGAAGGCCCGATGGGACCCTGACCCACCCAGAGCCTCCCTGCACCCCTCTCTGGTTAAAGCCCTCCAAACCTAGCCTCCTGGAGCAGGCCCAGACAGAGCCCCGCAGGTGAGAGGCGCTCCACGTAGAAACTCAGTCCTTGCCCTGACATGTAGCTCTGATCTCTTCAGAGCCCGTACTGGGCGCAACTGCTGTGGGGAGGGCGGCCACCACCAGACCTGGCCGGAGCACCAGCCCCTATTGGCAAGCGCTCCCATGCTGACCCTTAATAGGCCCCCCCACCCTCGTGCTTCACTCTGAGGAGGCGGGGGGGTAGACAAATGCCATCACCTGCTTCATGGGCAGGCACCCATCATTTACAGGGGTGTGATGTTACAGAGCAGTGTGGGAAGGTGCCACATGACAGTGGCTTATATATTGCGAAAGCGAAT
>NW_015169236.1:56059-58611 GCF_001447785.1 Gekko japonicus | reverse complement strand
GACTGTGTAACATTTGAACAGCAGATCTATTCAGAATTCTCTTGAAGTCTGCTTAGTGGCTTATTCCCAGAAAAATGTTCTTGGGATTGCACTGAAAGTGGCTTCTCACCTTGGTTTCTGCATCAAGTGGAAGATGCAGCCCTGTCAAATGTACCATGGTCAGGATATGCTGGGAGCATGCAGGCTGGGTAAAATGCCCCCTTCAACAGCGTAGAATATTGGTGATGGAACATGTTTACAGTACTATCCTATACAGAGTCACTCCAGTCCAAGCCCATTGATTTCAGTGGACTTATACTGGAGTGACGCTGTATAGGACCATTCTTTCAGAGCCAAACTAGGTGTTATGGGTGACATTAGTTGGGTTGGGGATGGCCAGCCCAACTCTCAGTCATGCATATGAACTAGGGAACTCACCCTAACAATGCCCCATTCCTCCATTCCACTCCAGAGCACTGCAAGGGGAGTTCAACCTTCTTTTTATTCTGTGTTCCCCCCCCCTTCTGCATTACATTACCTCCCTTCAGTGGTCAGCCCGGTTTCAGCCTGCTGTTGCCCCAGGTTATTTGGATGCTATTTTGCCGTGGACTTAAATTGCCTCCACTCGAACACTGAGAAAATCTGGAGTGGCAGGCAAATGCAGAAAGGACCTAAAACCCAGTTGCAAAGTGCATTGAAAGTGGATTGTAAGTATATAATTATAGTGTGTGTGAAAGCACCCTTTGTTCCTTAGCAGTACCTACAAACCAGATAGATTCTGCTCCAGTATGTGCCCTGAATGCTCTGCTAACCACATATTCCTTCAGTTTGTTCCTCAGTCTTCTACTTTTCTTAAGAACCTTTTCCTACAGGAGTGCTGAACAATGGAGTTTGTCAGAGCAAATGAACATTTCTTAACAAAAAAATGAGCTAGTTACAGATGATTGTTTCAAGGTTGCGTTTCTTTGAAGATTAGAAAGTCCCACTGGGGTCGTTTCTGAAAAGATGCACCTTTTGGAGAGGGCTGCATGTATAGGAAACATGTCTTAGGTTTTGGCTGTTGCTGCATATAAAATCAATTGTGTCTCTTAAACACAGCCCAGCCTTGAATTGGGTCAAATCTTAAAGGTAAGTTTTTTAAAAAATGCTAATGTGTTTATCATTAAATCTCCTTCTAGCTATTATTCATCCTAGACTACATCCTTTTGTTATATTTTTTTCGCCAATGGATGTGAGCCAGAGAAAACAATCTTGCAAGTCATATGGGAGAGAGAACCAACACAGCTCATGTGCCTTTGCTCTTGATGGAGGAGATTCGCCCAGGTGGTCATCTCTCATTCAGCGCAATGGTGTCAATGGTTGCTTGGTCAGAAAGTTTCTCAGGGAAGCCGCTCCCAAAGCCGCAGCTGTAGGATTGAGGGTCTTTTTAGCTCCTTAAGATCCCGCTGCCCCGAGGCCAGCAATGGCGACCAGAGACATTACCGGACCAGAGCGCGCAAGGACTTAAGCAAAAGGACTCTCCCTATGGGATGACACCTAGCGGGAAAAAAATAGTGAGTGAACAAGTTTCAAAAGAAAGACAAAAGTAAAGAGGGTGGAGGAACTGACAGTGAGACGGCAAAGCCCCATAGGGGGGGGGAACTCTCGGGAGAAAGAACCCTACCCTACAGCGCAAAAAGCAGCGAAACAGGAAGCAAGCCAACAATAAGCTGTTAGAAACCCACCCAACCCAAGCAGATCGCAGTGGGGCTCATTATTCAGTACAGAGAAAAACCTTAGTACTTTTAATAACTTTTACCTTAATGTAAACAATGACGCAGCATGGGGAAAAATGGCATCCAGAGGCAGAGGCACCACAGGAAGCGCCAGCACAGCATCACTGGTCACAAGACCGGAAACTACTACTGATTTAGCTGGTACGATTTCTGAAGCCTTGTGCCCCCTGCTGGATCAGCTGGTGAATCTCAATAAGAAATTTGATGATTTGCAGAAGGAGTTGAAGGAGACCAAAGACAAATCAGAGAAGACGGTCAAAAAGCTAAAAAAGGTTGAAACTAGGACCAAAGAGATGGATCAAAAAATGGACATTGCTGATAAAGAAAGAGCTTCTGAAAAACAATTACTACAATTGCAAGTGGAAAGATCCCTATATGTTTTAAGATTTCAAGGGGTACCAGGGAAAAAAGATGTAAATTTAAGAGAAATCCTAAGCGAAGCATTGGCCCCCTTGATCAACAGCAAACCTGAAATATTGCAAGCGGACATAGACATGATTTATAGAACTTATTTAGAGTTTGTAGGGGGGAAATCTCTTCCAGGGGAAATATTTATTTATTTATTTATTTATAGTTTTGATTTATTATACCGCCCTAACCCCCGTGGGGGTCTCTGGGCAGTTTACAGTAGGTGTGCTAGTCACATTTGTGTTCCCTAACTAAGGCCACATTTCATTAAGGGGATGGGACTACCTACCGACACCCAGTGGTATATTCTGCTTTGTTCTTCTGCTATGCAGAAGCAGGCAATGGCAAACCACCTCTGCTCACCTCTTGCCTTGGAAACCCTACAGGGTC
>NW_015169236.1:0-55592 GCF_001447785.1 Gekko japonicus | reverse complement strand
ATATAAGAATTTAAAGAATTGATATTATCGCCCATATGCGATTCTAAAATTAAGAAATTTTTGTTCTTTCTATTTGAATACTTATTACTTAGAAACATGGAGGGAAACATCCAAAATGTAAGATAGATCATTACTGTACCTTGCTACTCAGATTTTGTAGTGTGTAGATTTCTAGTTTATAGTGAAAAGCAATAAAAAATTCTATTAAAAAAAAGAAAAGAAAGCTCCTCAGGTGAAAGGTTCTTCTGCCCAGAATGACATTTCAGCTGCATACATTAAACAAACAAACCCTTGGCTGGCAGCTTTGCTGTACTACAGTGAAGGCATCCACAACAATTTCAACAAAATGCTTTGTGTTACTTTGTGTGGGATTCCCCCCCATTCCATTCCTTTAAAGTCCCATGGACTCCTTTTGCCCTGAATTTCATTCTTACTTCCAGTTGAACTAAGGCCTGCTCCACCCTTGCAGCAGAGTGAGGTGGTAAAATCCTGAGAGGAATCATAAGGACTGCAGCCCTGTAAACCACCAGTGATGAATTCCAAGGCTGTGATCATACGCACAATTAAGGAGGTGAAAGGCTGGTTCAACCCTTTAAATCCTCCCCTCCCCCGGCTGCTCCGGAGCTTGGCTACTAGTCCAGGGGAAGGGAAGGAGGACTCAATTTTCCCGCCACTTGCCAGCTCCATCCCCATCCGACATCCAGTCACCTCTCCCCCCCCTCCCAGCACAGCAAATGGCGGGCCGTGCCGAGCCGGTTCCTTCTTGCGTGCGGCTCCAGTTCTTAGGGGGGAGGGAGAGGCTTGATCAGATGCCCAGAATCCCGCCAGAAATAACCACACTCACTATCGATTTGGAAATAAGTGGTTGTAAGCCACTTAGACACTCCTTAGGGTAGAGAAAAACATGATATAAAAACCACCACCACTTCCTCTTCTTCTGGAGGAAGAGGAGGAGGAGTGGGGAATCAAACCAGGGCTCCAGATTAGAGGCTGCCACCATTGTTCCCTCTAAGCTGTGGAGTCTTGTGAGCAAAAATTCTACTTTGTGAGCTACTGGCATTAAAGTTGTGAGTGAGTGATTTGGCTGCTGCACAAATTAGTTGGCTCTGGAGCCATCCTGCCTGAGCGAAGACAACAGTTTGTGAGCTGGAGGCTAAAAAACTGTGAGCTAGCTCACACTAACTCAGTTTAGAGGGAACACTGGCTGCCACTCTTAACCACTACACTATGCTGGCTCTCCTCTCTTAAAAGCATATGTTTTCTGAAACACTGGAAATTTACCCTACACTTGGGACGTACTTGGCAGGTTTTGTAAAGCAACAAGCTTTGCACCAGAAATCTGAGTTTTTGAGAGGCACAGTCTTTCATCTGTGATGAAAGGGTATAATTCTACATGAAGGAAATGCCTTCGGTTTCAGATCTTCACAATTTCTTCTTCGCCTTCTTCACATGCCCTATTGTTTCTAAAAGAGTAACATACATTCCTTTATGTTTCTTGTTAGGCTAAAAGTACTATCCTAATCAGTGTTACACTTTTCTAAACCGATAGGCTTAGAAGAGTGTCACTCTGTTTAGGATTGCTCTACAGGTAAAGTTGCCAGTGTCCAGGTGGTTGCTGGAGATCTCCTGGGATTACAGTTGATCTCCAGGCAACAAAATCAGTTCACTTGGAGAAAATGACCACTGTAGAATGTAGACACTGTGGCATTACTCCTAGGGTTAGCAACCTCCAGATAGCAGCTAGAGGTGTCCTGGGAGTACAACTGATCTCCAGGTGACATAGCCTGTTTGAAGTCCCTCTCCTCCCCAAAACTTGTTCTCCTCAGGCTCCACCCCCAAAATCTCTGGGCATTTCTCAACCTGGACCTGGCAACCCTATCTACAGTTCAAGGTGATGTAAAGGGGAAGACTAATTCCATATGGCATATTGGATGTGTACCTTCAACTAAATAACTACAATAATACTGCATATGTATTACATGTAGAGTTCAAGTGGAGTGAAATAAATCTCCTTAGATAAGCTCTTGATTTTTAAAAAGCTGTGAATAAGAGAACTTTGGCAAATAATTGCATCCTGAATTAGTAAAACGGATACTAACCATCCTCCAGAGTTTAGGATTTGCTGTTACAGATTTCCTTTGACAAATGGAAATGCCCACAAGGAGTACATCACCTTCACCTCAAACCCTTTGTGTTTTTACTTTCAACTCCTTCCCAGTTAGTAATCAGTTAAAGTTGCAGAGTTTTAGATCAAGATAATTCACCTTGCAAAAATACATCAAGATTGTTGGGGATTTTTTAAAACAACAACAACAAAGAAGTGTTATGAGTTTCCCTGCCTAAGTGGATGCAGTTCTAATAATTTTCAGATGGGAAAGGGCTTGTTTCAGCATCTGGGGTTAGGAAAGGGAGAGACCACTTGTGGCTTTATACAGAACAACATGGAGGGCTGGGGAGTTTTTATGAATGCATCTATGAATGCATCTGAGACTTATTGAGAACAATTAATAGTAGCAATGGTAAAACCCCACCTGTCTTGTTTTGGAAAGCAAAGCACGTTTCTGAGACTTTTGGGGAGAGTTCAGAAAAATAATCCAGGGTTTCCCCAAGAATTTTGTAAAACTTGGAAAGATTAAGCCTGGGTGGGGGCAGTGGGTCAAGGGAATTTTCTGTAGGGTTGACAGATGGTTTCAAGAAAAATCCTGGACACACTTGATAAAAATTTGTTGTCCTGACCTGAGTAGTCCAGGCTAGCCTGATACCATCAGATCTTGAAAGCTAAGCAGGGTTGGCCTTGGCTAGTATTTGGAAGGGCGGCCTTTGAGGAAACCAGGGTCGTGACACAGAGACAGACAATGGCAAACCACCTAAAAAAATCTCTTGCCTTAAAAACAAGTCTAACTCACCACCTAGTGGTCCACAATGCTAAAGAGCTAGAACTTGTGGTTGTCAGACAACCTTAGGATCTCTTGGCTATTCTACATACAATGCCACATGATTATTATTGTTGTTGTTTTTGTTGTTGTTGACCCACACACACATTTTTGGTGGCTAGTGCTAGCAGGTTGCAACCAACCTATGGGGACCCCTTGGGCTTTGAAAGCAAGAGACATTCAGAGATGATTTGCCATTGCCTGCCACTGCATAGTGACTGTGCATTTCCTTGGTGGTCTCCCACCCAAATGCTAACCAGGACCAATCCTACTTAGCTTCTGAGATCTGACAGGATTAGGGATGGGCATGGACTGGGAAAATTAGGTTTGTGACAGTTCATGGTTTGTGGTGTGCCCAGTTCATGAACCGTGAACCATCGCAAACATTTAAGAGCTAAATGAACTGGTCCAGTTTGTGAGGTTCATGAGATGATAGAATGTCCCCCAGGCATGCGAGACCCATCAGAGATCTCTGGCTGACTCTCCTCTATCTGCCCTCCAAGTTTGGTGAGGATTGGATTTATGGGGTCTGAAGGTGAAAAACAGCAAAAAAAGCAAGGGTAGTAGAAGCCCAGCAGAACAGAATCAAAATCCCAGAGAATCTCTACAATAGAAACAGAAGGTGGAGGGCATTTTGCAAGCCCAGCAGAACCAGTGCAACGTGCCCACCAGAATCCGTGCCACTGTGGCACTGCAAACCCAACAGGTCTAAAGTCAAGCCAGAGAATGTTTGCAGTAAAAACTGAAGGTGGTGGTGTGGGGGGCATTTTTGCAAGCATAGCGAAACCATTGCAATGCACCAAGTGCCCAGCAGAACCAGTGCAACCAAAGAGCACCCAGCAGAATCCAGTGCTATTGTGTCAATGCCAGCTCAACAGGACTGATGAGATGTACAGAATCACAATCCAACCAAGGGGATTTACAAGCCCAGCACAACCAGTTCAGTGTACAGAATGCCCAGAAGAACCCAGTGCCACTGGCATCACAAGCTTAAAAAGACTGATCTCAAAGCACAAAGTCACAAATCCAAGCTGGGGGGGGGAGATTTGGAAGCTCTGTGCAAGAAAATGGGAAATGAACACAAAGGAATGCTGGCAAAGGGTGGAGAGAGCTATCTTGAAACTGACATGACTAGTTTGAAACTGACAACAGTGTTTCCATGACTGGAGAATTCCATATCCCCCCCCCCCCTTACTTTGAAGTTTGGTAAACCTTTTGTTTGAGTGGAGACTGTCTGTCTGAAAGTATATCCATTCATGAACTGGCACGAACCTCCACGGATTTTGAAAGTTCATGTCAACTGGCCTGCCATGAACTGGTCAAAATTCATCACAAACTTTACTTCGTGAACTGGTTCATGCCCATCCCTAGACAGGATCGCACTAGCTCAGGCCATCCATGTCAGGGCCACACCTACTCACATACACACACACACTGTAAAAAAAGAAAAATGCCATGTCCCTTTAACAGAGGCTCATGTGCGGAAATTAGTCAATAAAGCTTTAAATGGCATGGAGGTAAAGAAGATCCTACCTATTAAGTCTCTGTTAAAGGGTCATGACATTTTCCTCCAGGCAGTTGGCAACCCTAGCCAGGATCTACCCAGTCCTAGTCTGACATCCTAAACACTTCTATAAAATACTATAAAGTAAAGGTAAGGGTTTCCCTTGCTCAAAAGCTAGTCGAATCCGACTCTAGGGATGCGGTGCTCATCTCCGTTTCCAAGCCGAAGAGCCAGCGCTGTAATGCATACAAATACATACAGGGATTTCTGGCTTTTAAAATGGTTGTGTGACATAGAAATTCAACAGACAAAGCCAATAATAAGTTAAGTGTTTTTTGGCCCCTGCCACACCGGGGGAGGGGGGGGAAGTACCAAAGAAAACATGCAGTGGCGGGATCACATAGATCCCCTGAGCTGCTGCGCAGGCATGGAATTGGCACAGAGAAAGAATGCTCCCCTGCCCTGGGGGGGTGTATTATTTTATAGACAAGATATACAAAGCATATCCTTCCAAATGTAAGCCAGGCATGCTTGAACACCTGCTGCTTCATCTCATGTCCTGCCTGTGAGTTACGAGTACAGAGCTGATTCTTTGATGAGCTGTTTTAATGCATCCAAATGAATTCAGATAAATCCATTTTCATGACTGCACTATTTTCTTGCATGATTCTTCCCAGATGTTGCGGTGAGATTGCGCCCGTTTGCTGCACTCCCGATCCGTCCCTCTCCCGGGCCAAAATCTTCCATGTGACCGGGGCCTTTTTAGTGCTATTTTATAGCTTCTGAAAAGCAAAAGCACTGAGTTCCTGATCATATTATGTTCTCCAGGGAACACCAGTAAAATATAAACATATGTTTAAGTGTTGTACATGTTTTGCCATGGCTGCTGGTTCAAATCACTTTCCCTCAAATGCTTTCCGCTTGTGTTCTCCCCCCCTTGATTTACCCAATTTATTCAACTTTGGAAGGGCAATAACACAGCATGAATTATCTTTGTGGATATCTTTGCACTCAGCACACATGGGAAACTAGTATGCCAGGGAAAAACTGAGTTGGAACTCTTCTCCCTGACATCTAGTTTTCGATGTGTAGAAGAGTTTATTTTAATTATTTACTTATTTACTTTAATTATTTACCACTTTTTACCCCAATGAGGACCACAAGTGGTTTACACCATTCTCTCCTCCTCCAATTTATCTTCACAACAATCCTGTGAAATAGGTTAGTCTGAGAGTGTATAACTGGCCCAACATCACCCAGCATTCTTTTTTACTCTACTCCTCTGAGCTAAAAGTCTTGAGTATCATTGGTCAGAGCTAGCTGGTAATAAGAGGAAGAAAGGAAGAATTTAGGCAGGAGAGAACAAGGGCATGCCATATAAAGGAGGATGTCCTATTACAGGCTGCCCAAGTTCTCATGTCCTGAACAAGAAATTTAGCTTACAAAATAATGTTTTCTAAATTAGAATCTATTAAAAATTTAGTAACTAAAACTTCTGGAGGAGAATCATTCCACTGTTGCATAAGGGGTTAAATCCATTGCTCTCTAGGCTTTTTATACCATGGACATTCAAACAGAACATGGGTCACAGTTTATATCTCACCTAAACCACAACCACAGTATCTATTTGAGAACAGTATTCTGAACATACATCCTTCAGAAACTGCAGATGGTAGCACATTTAATTTTGTGAGAATAATTGCTTGTCTATACCTTCGAATTATGAGACTAAACAGATATTTTGGTATTGCGAAGAGTGGTGGGATACCTATATGGAGAGAAGAAGAAACATGTCTAGCTCAGCAGATGGTACTATTATTATCAATCTCCATAATCAGCCGCTTAATAGTCTTATGAGCTAAAGGCCATTCTTATGTCAAAACTACATTCTTTGAACATCCCAAAATATTCAATTATTCTGCTACAGTCTGATTCCATGGAGAAGTTATCTGATTTCGGGAGGTGGGGTCTATGACACAACGATGGCGGACACCTTTCCCAGCTCTCTGGGGAGGTGTACCGCACAGCAGCGAGGGGGAGAGGTGCCGCTGGTTTGGCACCCCCACGGGAGTTTAGGGAGAACTCCCAAGCCATAGGGCTCTTGAGGGTGAGCCTCTTTTCCTGCTAATGGCAGGGAGATGGAGGCTCCCCTCCGCACTGACGGTCCCTCTCACTGACTGCATCCTCTTAGCAAGGCCACATGCTGTGTTTACCCAATCAAGTGCAGGAGATCTAGGGGAGGAGCGATTAAGAGCGTGGTCAAGATAAAGACCAACAATGAACTGTGAGTTAAGGAGCGAACTGTGAGTGAAAATGAGTGATTTGTCTTCAGAAGAGAAAATCTCCTCCCCCTCAAAGGAAAGACTTTCTGAGCAATAATGTGCTGAGAGAGGGACGCCTCTCAATGCATTTACATAAACATGGAGGGGGAGGGAGAGAGAAACTATTGTAAATGGATACTTGAAACACCCCCCCCCCGAAACCCCTTAAGCGATTGGAGGGGGGTGCCTCTTTGACGTGTTTACATAAACGGAAGGGGGGGGGGAGAGAGAGACAGTTGTAAACGGATACTTCTGAAAGACTTTATTTGCAAGCATGTAAGCCTGTTGTGGGAGATTTCCACGAGCTTTTAACAGCATATGCAATTTGCAGAACCAGGAAGAAAGAGACTTTGTTGAAAATAAAACGTTGAAATGGCAGATACTCTAAAAAAGATGGTGAAAACTCCGAGGAGAAGAAGGGAAGTTGACGTCACTGCACTAGTAGCAGAAGCCATCAAGCCGATCTTGGAGCAACTTGTTGGTATTAACCAGCAGCTTGCCAAGATAAATCAAAAATTTGTGTCTCGGCAGCTCCAGGAGGCGATCGGTACCCCGAGACCAGAGCGGAAGAGGCTTAAGACTAGCGGTTCTATTCCTTTGGATGGAAGAAGATTGGGCTGCAGTGAACGTCTAAGAAGCTATCAAGAATTTAGAGAGTTTTAGTATAGATGTAAAGGCGGAAGGACTTTGCAAATTGCCTTTATGAAGCGAGCTGGAGGAGATGCTCGGGAAATCTTCTCATAACAAGTAACAATCTAACATATAAGCTTAGAAAGACAGGACCTCACAAAGTATATTGTTTATTAACAGCATTTTTTTTTACTAACAGCATTTTAACAGGGAATGATCTCCTAACCTTGGGGTTTTAGCTTAGTGTGGGTTATCTTTTCTTTCTCCCTAAGTGTAGTCCCCCTATCCCTATTTTTTCTTGGTAGTTTATGTAGTATTATAAAAAAAATAAAAAATCCCCTCTGGGGGCTTAAAAAAAGAGAGAAGTTATCTGATTTCATACAATACAATAAGGCCTTATTCACAGAAAACATTATTTTGAGTTTCAGATTTAATGCCAATATCTGGGCTCTAGCTTCAACAGAATGCCTACTGAGTTCCAATCTAAGGGCAGTACCAACCACAAATGCTGGTATCCCACAGATTCAGCACAGAAATTGTATTAATGGCCAATCTATAGTCTCGTTCATCTAATGGAACCAGACCTCTGAAGCATATAGTAATTGAGAGAGTACTTTATCACTGAAAGCTGTCATTGCTGAAGGAAGATAATATCCACCTTTCCTATAGAAAAAATGCTTTATCACTGCACTAGAGCAAGTCGCTGATGCCATCACAGCCTTGCATTGGGGGTTTCCAAGTTAGATGCATGCCAAATGTTACCCCCAGATATTTAGAGGACATGACTTGTTCTAATTTATTATCCTCTTACATCCATTTGTAACTTAGAACTCTTCTCTCTCTTGTAAAAACGTCTTTGACTTTAAAAAGTTGATTGTTAGGTCTTGTTCCTGATAGTAGTTAGAGAAGGATTTTCATAGCCCAGTAGGAGATTATGATATCTGTATAATCAGTGTATAATAAAATAGGTATTTCTGGAGCTCCAAGCTTTGGTAGGAAAAATTGGTCTTGTTTAAGAGCAGGTGCTAAATCATTTAGGAACTGGCTAAAGAGTAGCAGAGCCACCAGACATCCTTGTTTAACTCCAGATTTTAAGATAAATTTTCTTGTCAATTGCCCATCTGGCCCACATCTGACCTGGGCTGTTGGATTATCATACAGAAACAGTATCAGCCACAGCAACCTACAGTTGATGGTGGTTTTCCTAATTTTTTGCCATAAATATGCCTTGGGGATTGAATCAAATGCGAGTTTCAGATCCATGAAAGCCATGCATAACTTTCCCCTAGCAGAGCAGTGAGTATATATTTTTTTCTGCTAAGTGGCTTAGAATAATACAGTGATCAATCGCTGAGGCTTCCTGTCTGACTCCAGCTTGCTCTATTCCCAGAACTGATTCTGAGTATATCCAGTCAATTATCTTATAATACAGATAAAATGCATATAATTTACTGATCACTGGTAACAGGCTAATTGGCCAGTAGTTACTTTGATCTTTTCATTCACCTTTCTTAAATACAGGAACATTAAGAGCATGTTTCTGATATTTCCTATCAGGATTTTACCTAACAAGTTGATTCTGGTGAATAGAGGTGCTAATAAAGTACTCCAACATCATGGGTTGCTCTTGAATATTTCAGCTGGTATTAGGTCTATCCCTGGAGCTTTGCCTGATTTCGGGTCTCTTATCAAGATCAGCACTTCTTTGGATGACACCAGTGGCCATGTAGGTATGCTGTGTTCCTCCTCCATAACAACCCCTGAACCAGCTACCTGTTCAGTAAATCTATTACAAAAATAAGTTTCTCATATGTCAGTTGATATACTGGAGTTCAGTAGGACACGTATGTTGAGACCATCTGACACAAGTTCCCAAAAGACTCTGGTATCATTGTTCTTACAGGCCTCAATTAGTCTCTTCCAATCTTTTACTTGAAATTCATATTCTTCTTAATTATTGACTTCTATATTTTTTTTCCAGTGCAGCCACTCTAAAGGTGGTACGATCATTTGTGGAGCAAAAGCTTCTATGATGCTGCCGAATGGCTCGTCTAATATCCCTGTGCTCTTTATCAAACCATTGGTTTATCTTAATTAAGTTATCAGGGTTAGAAATATGCTGGCAAGTACAAACAGGTAAAAACATCTCCAATAACTCTGTGAGGCCCTGCAGCTGTATATCAATGGAATGAGATGTAAGGATTTTTGAACATAGTCCTGCATTGTTCTGAATCTATGGCCCCGATCACACGGGCCGGATAACACGGTGGGGAGGTGTGGCTATTTGTGGTGCCACAATTTAATGCACCCGAACGCGATCCCACAGGTTGGCGGCATGCCACAGTTCCATCCCTCCACGTCTGCACGTCAACAAGGGGCCGGAGGGAAAAGCGGCGCGCTGGCATGATCACACCAAGGGAGTCCGGAGGCAGCCCTTGGCAAAACAGTTGTTAGTACCTTCGATCAGGTAGTTTTTTATTGCGCATTTTCAGTGGTATGCCACATGTTGGCCATGGGTGCGCTCCACTTGCCAGATGTTGCGGAGTGATTGCGCCCGGAAACTCCGCCATTCAATTGTGGCTCTCCCACGGCAAATTTGGCGTGTGAACGGGGCCTATGATTTGTTTAAAACGTACTGGAGATGCAGCTGTCCATTTTAAGGGTTTAATTGTGTTCCGTTCCTGGGCAAGTTCTAAATCACAGCATTCTCTCAAATGGCCACAGCATGGGATTTCAATGACAAGACAGAGTGAGAGATGATCACTATCCTGGAAATCATCAGCTTTCAAGCTTTTGACATAATCTAACATTACTGATGACACCACATAATATTCTATATTACACTCTTTCCTCTTGAGTTTATGTATGTAAGATCTCCTGTTGGATCCAGTCCCACCTGACCATTCAAGATAATGAGACCTTTATTTTCTACCAATGCCATCAGGTTTACACCAGCTTTGTTAATGATCAGATCTCTGACTGGGAAAAAAAAGGAAATGCAACATCTGTTGATACCTGTCCAATCTTCCTCCAAAAGAAAGTAGTATTTCTGGGACCTCTTCTCACATTAAAATCACCTGCCATTGTCAGAGGCCAAGAAGCATATCAGAATAGTTATTGCAAAATTGATAGTAATTTAGGATTTCTATGACAGTCACATCCAACCTGGCAGACATCATGCACGCAACTCCAACACCCGGTCTTCTACCTTTGTCACCCAAGAAGCCGTTATCATGTAAGTCTTAAATCCTTGCAAAAATATATTATCAGTTGTCTATGTCTACTGTAGTAAGATAATATCAAATGTGGCTAGGAATTTCTTAATCTTTGAGACTGACATCCTGGAATATCAACCAGCTATATTCCAAGATAATATGCTTAGTGAGGTTCTATTAGAGAGTCATTCTGGATTAGCCTTAGAGGGATCAAGTTCGGCAGGAGGATCACCAAAAGATGTTGCTACTGTATTAATATTTCCTCCTGCAACATGCTGGAATTCAGTCTTTTGCCTTTAAGATTTTGAGAGGCTGAATATCTAGAAGGTTCTTTGTAAGGCAACAAAGGAGTTCTCTCGGTGTTTCTATTCCCGTAACCAATCTTGTCTTGTCAAAATTAATGATGGAAAAATAGGACTAATTTAACCACTCTAGAGGGACCCAGAATTCTGTTAAGTGCAGATCAATTGTTATTTAAGAGCTCTCCTAGATGTCTTTTAACCTTCCATTTACTATCCCATTTGATAATGCTTGCTTGAAAGAGATGAATATTCAAAACCATACTACAAAGGCCTGGAACAAAAGGATTATCTCTCCCTTGGCCTATGTATACTGTGTTTTCCAGCTCTGATTGATATAGGGTTCCTTTGTCCTTCTCTTTCCTGGATTCTAATTCCTTCTGACTTATTGCCCTCCATTGGAATACTCAAAATGTGAGAAATCAGAAGTTCTAATTTGTCATAGATCTTTTTGAGAGTCTCAACAACTAGCAATGTTTGTGTTGTTAACAAATAATAGTCTTCTGATGCTGGTCTATCTCCCTTTAATTGGACATTATAGAATTCATAGCCAGTGGTAAGATAGGATTATCACTTATTAACTGGAGGGAGCAAATACTATCTTCCTGCAAATCCTGCAGTAAGCTAAATCTATTAGATGTTTCCACATTGGGTAAAACATCAGAATCAAATTTATCCATTTTACTAGTTAAAGGGCTATTGTTATCAAAAGGACACTCCCTTTTTACAACCCATATTATCTCTACCTATAATCCTCCCCGCAATAAAAAAGTTAAAATATAGTTAACGGGAAGGCTCAAATAAGATTAATAATAAAATCATAAAAGTAAAATCATAAAAGTGATTTAATAGATTCTATACCGAAATTTGAAATTGAATTCCATAAAACTTATATTTATTTCTTCTGATAATCAAATTCCATTCCTCCAAATTGGTTGGTAGGCAATTAGTGAATAAGCTATCTCCCTTCTTCCTCCTAAAGTTGGATCGAAGTATAGCAGGATGAAAACCTTCCAATCACCCTGCCTTTTGTCAGCAACTACCAATCTTTAGTTGACAGTTTCTTTTCTTCCAAAGGTAAAAGGACCTCCGTATATTGCTCTAATAGAGCTAAAAATAGTGAATGATTATTAAGAAATTAGTGAGAAAACAAGATAGTAAAATAACAAACTTGTTTCTCTCTGAAGAAGAAATAAGAGAGTGGAAAGGGAAGGGAGTGTCTTTTGAATGTTTTGGAACAAATGTTAGGTGTAACACAGCTCAAGATAATCCTTTCTGCCTGGCTGGAAATAAGAGAGTGGAAAGGGAAGGAAGACAGTGTCTTTTGAATGTTTTGGAACAAAGGTTAGGTGTAACCCAGCTCAAGATAATCCTTTCTGCCTGGCTTGATAATCAACCAAGGTCATTAATTAACTATCAGGAACAACTGAGCTGAATTAAGAGAACAGAAAAAACCCATCACAGCTCCCTGCCTTTCTTCTCCCTTTCCTCGCTATCGCTACATAACAGTCAACATGATAAAATTCTTAAAAATAAAGAGTAGCAATAATATCTAAACTAGATAAAATATAGCTAAATAAAGTAAACGCTCTGCTCATGCAGTGTGGGTGTTGCCTACACTCAGCCGGAAACCAGAACTCACCCAGCAAACTTCCATGGCAGGATGGAGATTTGAACCTGAGTCTCCCAGATCTGGCTCTCTTATTTGTCGTTTCTTTCTGAATATGAGTGTTCCATTTTGAATCTGAAAGTGGTACAGTCCAGACCCATAAGAACATAAGGGAAGCCATACTGGATCAGGCCAGTGGGCCATCCAGATGTTTGTCTTAGCTCAGGAAGGATGTCTCCAGAGCAAACTAATTTATGCAGTAGCCAAATCACTCACAACTTTAATGCCAGTAGCTTGCAGGCATACTTAATTAGACAGTACTGGACATTTATATGTCCCCTATTTTCTCAATTTATTTACTGGACAGAAAGGGAAAACACCGGACTGTTCAGTTCAGAACTGAACACCTGGTAACCCTACTTTCTGTCATCGCCTATTTTTATTCCTCTCCCCCCCCCTTTTCTTTTACTTCTCCAGGTTCTCCCAGCTCAACATTTATTTTCTGTCACATAAGCATGGCAGGGAGAAGGGTCTGACAGTGGAGAATGGTCTGGTTTGGCATTACAGCTGTAGGATTCCAAAGTGGGAGCCTTCATTCTGAACCTCCCTGATCCCCAAACTTCTTATCTGGCCATAAACTGAAATGGCATTTTGGAAACACAGAAAAATGCAAGACTAGTAATTAGTAATAGTGGGCATTGTTCATAAGGTTGGAATCTGCTCCATGCTTAGGACAGAACGGCATGTTACTTTAGCAGACAAGTATTTGCAAGCCCACGATTGTTCCACTGACAGGATTATTTTTGGTTTGATGATTAGGGGAACATGTTAGTTAAGATGGCCATGGATTGTTTAATTAATTATTAATTAATTAATTATTATTTTATGGGCTGTGCTGTTTGACAGTTTGAAAGTGGTGGGAAAGTTAAGCGACCAGAATCTCCCCTGCTGGTGCCCTGGGCCTCTAAATTAGTACTTCATTTGCTCTTCAAAACAATCATGGGTTGGAAACACCATGCACGCTTCAGAACATGTTTCTTCTCCAAAGCTGTCTTCTTTAACAAATAAATGTTGAATATAGGCTTTGTCCTTCTTCCAAATAAATTGTATTTTTAGAACTGCTTTTGGCGTCCTGTTCTGTATATCTCTATTATGTTTTGTGAGGGAGACTTGGGGTGTTTTGGTGATGAAGCCTCTAGCAGTAATTGGCTGTGCTGCACTGGGCTTGAAAATCCGTCTCTGGATGCCACAGAGTGAGCTGCTGCTATCCTGGGAAGAGAAAAGCAGAAGGGCCAAGGTAAGGAGGGGAAGGCAAGAAAGAAGGCCACAGGTAGTAGACTGAAGAGGATTTGTGCAGCTAATACTCCAAGCATACAGTGGGGAGGGGAGCTGGGAAAGAAGCATTGGAGAGGTCATGAGGAATGAGGGGCAAGAGGAGGGAACAGGGAAGAACAACTTTCAAAGAATGGGAAGAGAAGAAGCAGAAGTAAGAGAGGCTGATGGGGGCCGGGTCTCCTGCTATAGTGAGAGACCTCCTGGGTCTTCTGGTCTACTGCTTGACAGGGCAGCAGGGGAAAATGAGGGTGGAATTATTCATCATTGTGCCTAAGTGTAATGTCCTGTAGCATTCGGGGTGAATCCTAGAGCAGTGGTGGTGAACCTATGGCACGGGGGCCAGAGGTGGCACTCAGAGCCCTTTCTGTGGGCACGCGTGCCATCGCCCCAGCCAGGCCCAGACCATCATTAAAGTGTCGAATTCTCTGCCAAATAATTTTAAGTAAATGAGAGCATTTGGGATTGCTTTCCTTACTTTGTCTGGATCATCTTAAGTTAATGTATGAGTTGTTTTTTCTAAAGTAAAACCTCAGTATTCAGGTTAAATTGCCGTGTTGGCACTTTGCAATAAATAAGTGGGTTTTGGGTCGCAGTTTGGGCACTCGGTCTCTAAGAGGTTCGCCATCACTGTCCTAGAGGGTTGCCTTGATATGCTGACACCACTTTCTGTTTTATGCTGGAAGTGACATTGCACATTATTGTGCTGCCAGATAGCTTGTTCCCACCCCCCTGAATTCTCCTGCTAGGATGCCAGCAAGGGCAAGCAACCCTAGGTGCTGATGGTCATATATTAGTTTGAAATAATTAGCCATATCTTAGGTGGAAGGCCTCATGTAGCTTTTGACAGGATTAATTGAGCCTGATTTAAATATGACACCAAGAATACACAAAAAGACACCCAGGCAGAGTTCACACAAAAATTAGGTGTAAGGTATATGTGGGGAAACATAAGCTATGGTCATACACACTAAATAATCCACTTTCAATCCACTTTCCAACTGGATTTTACTGTGTGAACTGGCAGAATCCAGTTGGAAAGTGCATTGAAAGTAGATTATTTAGTGTGTGTGACTGCCGTCCACGTCTGCATGAAAGTCACTAACCAAAAGTGACAGCTTAGATCCCACAGTAGATCTCTGCAGATGGAACATTTCCAGCCCTATATTGGCTCCCAAAGCCAGACATAAAAATATGTAGAGTTTTAAACCGTCCACGTCTGCATGAAAGTCACTAACCAAAAGTGACAGCTTAGATCCCACAGTAGATCTCTGCAGATGGAACATTTCCAGCCCTATATTGGCTCCCAAAGCCAGACATAAAAATATGTAGAGTTTTAAATATGCAACAACACAAATATCGAACATCATTAAAAATTGCCCAGGGAGGGAGGTTCTCAATAAGGTCTTGGCCCAGAACTAATGGGAGGAATGCCTGGCTGCTGTCTCTAACCTCACTTATAACACTTGGTAACTGGGAAAAGGAAGCTGTCATCTGGAGCTGATACAGGAGCTGAGCCCAGCATAATGGAGCTCAGTTGCTGCACCTTTCCCTTCTGACCCAGCTGTGGCTGGTGTATGTGTGTGTGGGGTTATCGGTTGGAGATGGATCCAGGCATGGTAGAAAGTTTCCACTTCAAAGTATCATATATTTGATGCTCTGTAATGTTTATTATGTGATGTTGGATTCTGCAATGAATTCATATCATTTCATGTCATCAGAGTATGAAAACTATGGCTGGAGTGAACCGGAGCAGAGAATCAAGAAGGTAGAAAGGGACCTAATGGATTGTCTGTTTGATCCCCCTCTCCTGAAGCAGGGTGGCTCATGGGAGGAAAGTTAGTCTTGCTTATCAAAACTGTTGTTGTTCTGTTGGTGAACTTCTAGCTATTTGGGTTTAAGTTCAACATTAGGGGGAAATTTCTTATATTCCTGTAGGTGCATCATCAAGTCATCCATTTCAAAAGCTAGACAATTGTTTTCCCTTTTGTTTCTCAATATGTGAACGTTGACAGAACATCTTCATTCCTCTCCCTCTTCATATTTTGCTCTTGTATTACTGCAGAATCACCTTTGGCTTCTGAACTTTTAAAATCTTATTGTTTCCAAACATATGACATTTTGAATTTCATCTTGGTACATATTTTATGAAAATGAAATGCAGAATGCCACAATATATAATTGTCCTGGGATTCTATAAAAATAATAGCGTTCAGCTGGTCAATCCAAGTTTAGTTCTAGACATTTCTTTGGGCTGTCTGTCTTGTGATTTTTACTGGTACTTTGTGTTCATTGTGTGTATTCTGCAGTTCTTTCCAGACTGTCAATTAATAGAATAGTCAATACAGAGTTGTCAGTCATTTTGATCACCAAGATCAAGACATTGGCTGTGGTCACACACGCTAAATAATCCACTTTCAATCCACTTTCCAACTGGATTTTGCCAGTTCACACAGGAAAAATCCGGTTTGAAAGTGGATTATTTAGTGTGTGTGACCACAGCCATTGTCTTTCCAGGTAGCCATTCTGCTGCAAGACCGCTTTAAAGAGGTTGGTAGAGCTCTAATCTAGTTAGACAGTGTCATAGATGCAATGAACATGAAATTGAGCAAACTTCAGAGGACGGTGGAAGAAAGGAAGGCCTGGTGTGATCTGGTCCATGGGGTCGCGAAGAGTCGGACTCAACTGTGTGACTGAACAACAACAAAGAGCTCTAGTCATCCAGTTGTGTTTCATCACTGGAAAAATGCATCCATTTCCCCTCTCCAGCTATCACAACCATTTTGTTAATTATCTAATCTTCTTTGTCATCATCTTGGAATTCTGTTTTCAAAGTTGCATCCTCTCATGGTGGTGAAACACAACAATACCACATAAGGCAGGGATCCCCCATAATGTCCAGCCTGTTGGCACTTGGGGAGTTTTGAGAACAGGGAGTGGCTACTACCACAAAATGGCTGCCATGCAGTGCTGCAACCAATCAAAAATGGTGGGAGGTGGCAAGGTAAGCATCCTGTTTTGATGAAAGCAGCTGTTTTGAAACGTGTGCTCCCCCTCTTGGGTTTTTCTGAACCACCTCCTGGTCTAAGGAGATGGAAGAAAGCGAAGAAGATGGAAGAACGCTTTTCCGTCAAGCATTCAGTAGCCCAGACCAATCAGTATAGCACTTTATATGGCTCGCCGCCATTTGTAAATTGTATTGTTGTTGTAAATTTGTAATTTTATTGTTCTTGCTATAGACTGTTTTAGATGGATTGTATCAATTTTACTGGTTTTAATGGTTGTATAAAAATCTAATAAAAATCTAATAAATAAAAAAATCTAATAAAATAAATAAACAAACAAATAAACAAATAAATAAATAAGATTTCACTTTAGGGAAGAGATGCTTTGCTGAAGAAGCAAATAGATATTCATAGATATCATATTGGCGCAGGGTATGTTCGATACTCCATTTGGGAATTGCTCTCCCGATGCAATTGCCAAAATATTTTTTATCAACCGACAGTCCCAAAACTAAGAAGAGCTTTTACTTTGGCATGACTGGATATTCTTCCCTCGGCAGTTGCGCAATAATCAAATATAAGAGAAATAATACTAAGGTATTTTAAAATATTTTCTTTGGTTCTGATTTCTGCTTAAGGCGGTAACCACATGAGCAGTACTAGACAGATTAGACAGACAGGCAGACAGACAGACAGATAGATATATTGGGAGTAACTGAAGGCAGATGAGAACCAGTGTTGTGTAGCTATTAGGGTGTCGGATTAGGACATGGGAGACCCAGGTTTGAATCCCTGCTCTGCCAGGGAAGCCTGCTGAGTGACCACAGGCCAGTCATAGAATCTTACAGGATTATTGTGAAGATAAAGTGGAGGAGGGGAGAATTATGTTAGCCGCTTTGGGTCCCCATTGTGGAGAAGGCGGGGTATAAATGAAGTAAAACGAATAAGCAAACAAATAGAGGCATCTTCAAAACAGCAGCTCATCTTCACATCCTGGGGAAACCCCCAGGAGCAACATTTGACGGTTCAGGAGGGGAGAGGGGAGAAAGTCATGCTTCATGGACAAGAACAGAAGAATCTGCAGAAACACTCTGGTTGATCCAAGCCAGTGTCTGCTGGGATATATTTTTCCTCCATTTGGGTTTTAATATAAAGCATACATTCTTGTGGAATACACATATTTCTTTAAAAAGCACTTTTAATCATGTAACCTTAAAGAGCACATATAAATTAGTATCAGCTATAGCACACGGACTATTGAATAGGTTTAAAGTTGTAAAGGTACTCAGACTGCCTTCTCAAATATAAACTAACTTGTACATTAAGTTCTTCTTTGGAGGTCTAATTCCTTCTGTGCAATGGGGCAGGACAGGGCACAGCCTTCTTTGCAGTGGCACTGAGACTAGTATCCTTCTCTAGGGAAGATATCCTCCATGCCTCCTATTGGTGTTGCTGTCCAAGGCAGTTCTTTTTTTTTTTAATGAGAAACTCTAATGGCTGTGAGAACTTGTGATACTGCTGTCTATTTATCTTTGTTAGCATTGAAGACTGCACATCAGGAGCTGGAATATAAACATTTTAATAAATAAAACAATATTCAGCTCTAGTTCTGCAGCTTTCTGCCCTAGTTCTGTCTGCATCCCAAAAACCACTTGGGCTAAAGTTTTATGCCACACTTTGCTTCCCAGTAGGGGACCGCAAGTGGCTTACAACATACTTCCCTTCTCCATTTTATCCCCATGAGAAGCCTGTGAGGTAGGTTCGACTGAGAGAGGAAAACTGGCCCAAGGTCACCCAGCAAGATCCCATGACAGCATGGAGATTCAAATCTGGCTCTCCCAGATCCTAGTCCAGCACTGTCTGCTCTACCACACTGGCTCCTTTTGACTACCAAAAAGGCTTCCTGGGGCTCATGGAATAACCTGTGTGTGCAAAAACCATGTGAGGTGGAGGGGAATTATGTAAGATCAAGTCGAAAAGCTGGCTGGATCCAACGTGGTGTACCTTCCAGATGAATGCAGAAAGAGTTCCTTCACAAAGGTCATGGTGAGAAGCCACCAAAAGTAGACTTTGGCTTGTTTACCATTCTAACACAATCATTACTGAGATCAAAAGGGCTCACAACTACTTTCTTCTCTATTTAATTTTCTATTTAGTTTCTCCAGGCCAGTTTGGCTGGCATTCCTAGAGGTTTTTTGTCATCTTCTGGGCGTGGAACAGCGGTCACTGGGTGTGTGGAGGGGGAGTTATTTGTGAATTTCCTGCATTGTTCATGGGGTTGGACTAGATGACCCTGGAGATCCCTTCCAACTCTATGATTCTATTTGGCTGCATCTATCATAGTCAAAGTAAACTCATGAACCTAATGGGCTTCCCTCCCTTTCTTCTCCTTTTTTGGGGGAGCAGGGAGGGTGTCCTTTGTGAGTAGTTCATTTACATGCATGATGTTAGGTTGCAAAGGTTGGGTTCAAAAGTGAGCATGAGGAAAGCACTGTTCAGGAAGTTTATGGCTAATGTAATGTTTCGCAGAGCATTAATTGTAGGAAACCTAATTTTTTTCAGGTCACCTTTCAGCAGTAAAGGATACCCAGACATGATGCCTAGACTATCAAGTAAGTCTTTTGGATTAAAGGAGAAAATAATTTTACGGACAATTTCCATTGACATTGGACGGATTAAGACAATAACCTTACAGGGTTTTCTCAGTATTACTTTAATAGTTGAATGTTGTCTTTTCAATGAAAAGGAAGGATTTGGACTAAGAAGAAGCACTGCTGATTTAGTGATTCTGATTGGAGGAGACAAGTGACCAATCTGTTGCATTTGACCTTTGATCTTCTTGCCCAACTTTTTATTTTAGCTAATCATGCTTCCCCTCTCATTATCTGTGGTAGTTTAAAAAAAGAGAAAGATACCAAGTTCGGAGGGTGTGTGTGTGAACATATGCAGGTCTTCAGGCATTTTGGAAATGGCCAGAAGTCACCTGTACATTCTTTTGCTTTTAGTCTGGTGCTTCAAAAGGTTAGCATCGTCCAAATGTTTGGCATCGGATTTCCTTGTTTCTCCAGAACCAGATAACAGCTGAGTTGTTTAAATACTCTGTGCTGTGCTTGAACATTGGAGCTCTTCCAGTCTCATTTCTCCTCATGTGCCGACTCTGTGGACAGCGAACCCTCAGCCTAGCATTCCGTCCAAATTGATAGGGACGGGACATCAAACACGGTTTAGCTCTATAGAGCTAAATTCACTGTGACTTCTAATGGAGCTGGACTTTGCTGTGAAAGCCCATGATCCTCTTGCTTGAGCAGTAGAGTATTTTTAAGAGTTCATTGGCATTTTCTTAGGTCATAGATTGGGAAAAGGTTCAAAACCAACAGAACTGTTAATCTGCTAATTGCTGGCATGTTAAGTGATGTTCCATTTCTGATATTTCTTTTAGCCATGGCGCTGATTAATGACTTTTAAACAGCCTTTTTTAAAAAAAAAAATCAAGGGGTATTTTTGTTGCACGAGTATGGAACACCTTTAAACTATTTTACTTTCCTCATATAAGCTTTATTCCAGCTTTTCTAACCCACAAAACTGCACTTGGAACTTAATGGAACAAGGCTGGCTGGTTGAAAATGTTGGTTTTAGCAGAAGAGTTTTAACCTGGTGGTTATTCCTAGGCAGAAACCTTGATGGGTTTAGCATTTATGCCATCTTGAGCCCCTGTTGTTCGACCTGTATTTATGTGATTCTGGTTTTCCTCTTGTCACCTCACATCATTGGATCTTGGTATATGGTAGACATTTACTATACCAAGTATAGTCTGTCTGTCTGTCTGTCTGTCTGTCTCTCTCTCTCGACCGCACTTTCTACCACCATAATATAGACAACAGTTCTCTGGCGGCAACAGTGCCATAAAGACAGATTTTGAGCAACACAGAAGAGCCTCCCCCATTTCATTCCTCCTTTCTCTCTGTGCTTATCATCTTAAAACCAATGGTAGCATGATGCCAGTATTCTATGCATTGTCCTGCCCTTGCCACTGACAGCCAGTAAAGCATGGTCATGTCACATCATACATCACATGCAGCTAGACACGATCTACTTATGTATCTATTTGCTTATTTCATTTATTGCCTGCCTTTCTCACCAAGACTCAAAGCAGATTACAAAACACAGAAAAAAACCAATTCAATCAGACATGGCAAAGAAAAGGGGGACAAAGGACACAGACCAGTGGGAAGCACTATGTCTTTTATAACATCTGTCTGTGTGATCAGATATGCAATATACGATAGATGTTATGATTATGCATACTGGGAATCTGCCACCCATGTAGATAGGGTTGCCAGGTCTGGGTTGGGAAATACCTGGAGACTTTGGGGGTGGAGCCTAAACATGTGGCTACCCATACCACTATTAAAACAGCCTAAACATGTGGCTACAATTCAACCTTGCATGCCCTGAGGAACTAAACAGGTCTGGCAGGGCACAGGTGTCATCTGAAAAAGCATCCCACCAGAGCAGGGGCTAACTCTGAGAAGGCCTTTCTTTTGGTGACAGCTAACCAAGCCATCCTGGGGCCAGGCACCTGCAAGAGGTCCCTAGACTTTGACCAAAAGGAGCACAGGGGGTTGTAAGAGGAGAGGTGGTTCCATAGGTATGAGGGTCCCAGAACATTAAGGGCATTAAAGGGCTTTAAAGGTTACCACCAACACCTTGAATTGGATCCAGAGACTTAATGGTAGCCAGTGCAGCTGCTGCAGAACTGGAGTAGTATGAACTGACCATGATGTTCCAGTCAGCAACCTGGCAGCTGCATTCTGGACCACCTGCAGTTTCTGAAGTGTTTTCAGGGGTAGCACTTGGTAGAGCAAATTGCAGTAGTTCAATCTGGAGGGGACCATTGTATGTATCAATGTGGCAAGGTCTGACCCAGACAAATAAGGAGCCAGTTGATTGGCCTGGCATAGGTGGGAAAATGCTGACTGTGCTACCATGGGGAGTTGTTTATCCAATGATAGTGCAGAATCCAACCACACCCTGAGGCTATTTACAGAGCCTACAGCTGTCTACTGGACACCATCGAGTTTTGGGAGTGATCCTCCATCTAGCATTTCAGTCTTTCTCAGAAACATGACCTCGGCCTTGGATGGATTCAACTTCAGCCTGCTCCCCCTTAACCACTGGACGACTGCACCCAGACATTGGGATAGTGCTGAGAGCCCTGCTGCTGGCTGCTTATCCAGCAGGAGGAAGAGCTGAGTGTCATCAGCGTATTGATGGCACCCAACTCCAAACCTCCTGACAATCTCAGCAAGAGGGTGCATATATATGTTAAATAACATTGGAGAGAGGATCGAACCATGTGGGACCCCACAATTCAGGTCTCACCTGGAAGACCTCTGGTCCCCGATAGCAAACCTCTGAGATCATCCCTGGAAGAACGAGGCGAACCAACTAAGGGTGGTGCCCCTAACTGCCAGGGAGGCTAGTGGTTGTTCAGGACCAAATGATCAACTGTATCGAAGGCCACTGATAGATCCAAAAGAATCAACAAGGCTGGCATGCCTTTATCCAGAGGTAAATGGAGATCATCAACCAAAGCGACCAGTGGTGTCTTGGTCCCAAAACCAGGCCTGAAACCCAAATGAAAAGGGTGCAGGGTAGATGGCTCATCCAGGAAAACCTGGAGCTACTTGGTCACTGCTCACTCAGTTACCTTCCCCAGAAAAGATAGATTAGACACTGGGCAGCAACCGGCCAGCTCCTTCTTATCTAAGGAGGGGTTTCTTTAGCAAAAATCTAACAATCGCCTCCTTAAGGGAGCTGGGGAAACAGCCCTGTGAGAGCGACAAATAAATAATCTGTCTCAAAGGGCCACTTACCACATCGTGGCATGATTTTACCAGCCATGAGGGACAAGGATCCAAGGAGCAGGTTGTTTGCTTCAAAGCTGTCAGGATCCTGTCAACATCCACAAGGGTGAGAAGGCCAATAGCGTCCCAAAAAGAACCAGACGGTACAAGTGGAGCCGCCATCCCACTACTTGTATCAAATTCAGCAACCAACAGGTGGAGCTTAGAGACTTTATCCGCAAAAAAGTTTGCAAATTAATCATAGCTGAAAGCCAAATCAGTATCAGTTTTAGAACACACCAAAGGGGTGGTCAGTTGTTGAACCAATCTAAATAACTGTGCTGGTTGCAAGCTAGCGGACACGATAGAGGCAGCAAAATAATCTCTTTTTGCCGCTTTCACTACCACCTCATAGGCCTTCAACTGGGTTCAATAATATGTTCTCACAGAGATCAGGGAAAATTCCTAGAGCACCACAGAAAGTTATGTCATGTCATTCCCACACCTCACCCTCCCCAACAACCATTCTCAAAAGCTCAGGTATTTGATGAGGCATTGCTGGCAACCCTAAGAACAATCTGAGCTGTTCTTGGCCCAGGCGATGCCTTTCTTCTCCTCTGCCCGTCGCAGATTAGGCTGGTCACTTCATATCATTGTGTTAAATTGAGCTCCTCGCAAAAGAGTGTAAGCAGAGTCCATTGGTCCTTGCAGTCCAGGATCTTGTTTCCTGTAGTGGTTGAACAGATATTCAGGAAGGCCCACAGCAGGGACATGGGGGCTGATACTACCTTTTGCCACTGCCATTAGCAACTGGCATTAGAAGAAGAGAAGATAAGAGGTTGGATTTATACCCCGCCCTTCACTTGGAGTCTCAGAGCGGCTTACAATCTCCTTTCCCCTCCCTTCCCCTGTGAAGTAGGTGGGGCTGAGAGAGCTCTTTCGAGGACTGCTCATGAGAGAACACCTCTGAGAGAACTTGTGACTGACCCAAGGTTACACCAGCAGCTGCATGTGGAGGAGTGGGGAATCAAACCTGGTTCTTCCAGATTAGAGTGTGCGCTCTTAACCACTACACCAAACTGGCCTATTCCCTCTGATTATGGGTGTCCTATTCAGCCATCATGGCTAATAACTGCTGATGGACATACATGAATCTGCCTGAGATAGTGGCCATCAGAATGTCCCATGTCAGTGAGCTCCTAATAGCCTCACCTGGAAACCTCCCCCAGAAACATGGGAAACCTCACCTGGCCTGGACACGGAAAGGACTGACAAATTGATAGCTGTTTCTCGATTCTGTGGGGGAGGTGTGTGCATGGTGGAGCAATTTGTCTAATAGCCTGCATGTCGATATGAAGGAGTGCTTGGGAGGAAAACCTCTAAAGGGCACCTGTTGCAAATCCCCTGGAGATGGGGGCTGGCAGCGTCAGCAAGCAGAGCAGCTAACTCCCAGCTAAGGTATCGATGGAGGTAGAGACTGGCCTCTATCCCAATTTAGGAGGAGCTGCAGAGGGTGAAATGACATCTAACTGCTACCCAACTATGGAGATAGGTAGTGGAGGTTATCCAGGTCCACAGGAGAGACATCACTGTGAACCTGGTTAACCCAATTGCCATAATTAGGGATGTGCAACTTTTTAAAAAGTGATTTTTTTGAACTGGATATCAAGGAGTGTAAAAATATCAGTATTCCCAGGTTCCCAGGTTCCCAATAAATGTTTGGTATTTGGATCCAGGCCCCCCTCCCCCCGAATTCTGATCTTTTCCAGCTCCATTCACCGAGTCTAGCAGAATGTCCCTCAGTAGGTAAAGGTAAAGGTTCCCTTGCTCGAAAGCCAGTCGAATCTGACTCTAGGGTTGCGGTGCTCATCTCCGTTTCAAAGCCGAAGAGCCAGCGCTGTCCGAAGACGTTTCCGTGGTCATGTGGCCGGCACGACTAAACACCAAGGCGCACAGAACGCTGTTACCTTCCCACCGAAGTGGTCCCTATTTATCTACTTGCAATTTCTTGCTTTCGAACTGCTAGGTTGGCAGGAGCTGGAACTAGAGACGGGAGCTCACTCTGTCATGCGGCACCCGGGTCTCGAACTGCTGAACTACCGACCTTCCACAGCCTGCAGTTCAGTGTCTTAACCACTTGAGCCACCGCAGCTCCTGAATGTCCCTCGGGCCCCCCAGCAAAGTCAGCTGAAGAGGGCTCTACCAGTGGGGCTCAGAGCCAGGTGCTGAGCAGCAGGGGCTGTGGGGAAAGAGGCGACATGGGGACATGACCAGCGACAGCATGGCAGCTTGAGGGGCAGTGAGGAATGACACAGCTCAGAAGCCGGCCACCCACACGCTGGAGGTGTTGTTGGGCTAGGGAAGACGGGGCGGGCTGGAGAGCCGCAGGGAGAGGCTGTAGGAACCGGCATGGCGGTGGGTGGAGGAAGCCTCAGGCTTGCAGCAAAGCTCATGGGGGGGGAGAGGAGGAAGGGACAGGAAGGGTGAGCCTTCCCCTCTCCAGGCTGGGCCAAATTGGAAGGGCTGGTGGGCAATGGGGGGAATGAGGGGAATGCCAGACAGGCATCCCACTGGCCCTAGCCTCTGCCAGGCATGAGGATACAGCTCCAGGTGGCAAAACCCTGGGGAGGTCTTTTAAGGGTGGATGTGGGAGGGCCAGGGAGGGAAAGCAAGGCCCATTCCTAGAGCTGTGCGTGGAAAGGTCATGGCAGTTGCAGGGCAGAAGAAGCTGGGTGGATGTGAACCCCCTTCTCCCTTTGCTGCCTGACTGAGGCCCATCTGAAGGTCCTTACCTACAAAAAGGAACCTTGGAAGGTGAGACCACCCTGGAGCCTACCAAGCCCTAGGAGTGGACACAGCCTTTTAGCTTCATCCCTTGCAAAGAAGCAAGTGTGTGCAAAGAAGACATTTAGAGGAGAAGCAGATGTCTGTAGAGAACTCCTCTGTCAACATGCATGTGTTTATTGGAAGGTCTGTATAGAGCCTACACTCATACAGCTATCTCCAGGTAACTGGGATCCCAGTTTTTCAGTGTTCCTTTAGAGAGAGTCCTGCGTGCTTACATTTGGATGCCCATGCATTTTATAGAGATCTTGCAATGAACATGTGTCAGCTGGGGTCAGAGCAAGCCACTGTCATCCACTTTACCCCTGTTCATGTCCTCTGAATATATGGAAAACCTGACTGACTTTCTTAACAGGTCAGATTATTTGGCAGGACACAAAAGCTATGGTTTATTTTTATGTGGTAAGAGTTTGGTTATCTTGACTTCTGTGAATGGATCCATCACAGCAACTTTTTTGTTGTTGTTGTTCAGTCGCACAGTCGAGTCTGACTCTTCGCGATCCCATGGACAAGATCTCGCCAGGCCCTCCTGTTTTCCGCCATCCTCTGAAGTTTGTTCAGTTTCATGTTCGTTGCAGCTATGACATTGTCTAACCATCTCATCCTTTGCCGTCTCCGTCTACACTAAATACTTCTTCCTGGGCTTTTCTGCATGTATTTCTGTTGCCTGTGTGCCCATACTGCATCCTTTCCCCCCCTGTTCCACCTATGTTTTGTTCCCTCAGGTGTTTGCTTCCGTATTTTATCCCTGTATCTCACAGCTGTTCAGAACCGAAAAGTTGATGGAACGGTAATTTTATCATCATCATAATCACTGCAGCTTATTTATGAGCACTTCAATTGTGCTTGTAAATAAACCGCCGATACAGCGATAAAATATCAAAGTGACCACTAGAGTGAGTAAAACACATGCAGAAAAGGGAAATAACAGCATAATGCAGGCACATGCAAGGAAATAACACATGCAGAAAAGCCCCATTGGGGTGGCCTGTAAAACACCTGCAGAAAAGGGAAATAACAGCGCAATGCAGGCACATGCAAGGAAATAACGCATGCAGAAAAGCCCCATTGGGGTGGCCTTACCTGATGGCCTGGAATTTCTTGTTGCTGTTTGGAAAGAGACCAGCTACCTAGTCAGAGAAATGGTTTGAAGCCAGTTTGGCAGATTAAACTGGGAGAAGAGGAGAGTCCTTGATTGCCTTTCAACTAACACTAACTAACACTGGGATTAAATCTTGGTGAGGGAGGGAAGGACTGAAAAAAGCCCTCTGTGAATCTGGTGCAAGATCAGCAGCTGTGGGAGAATCTTTTGCTTCCATTTATGCTCTACTTGTCTGTTTATAAACAAAGCAGACTTCACTAACCCTCCGTAACCACTAGTGCTTTCTTATCCAAAGGAAATGCAACCCTGGACTTTTCACTGCTAAGCAGGGAACGCTTAGCAATGTTGATGACGGCTTTCCTCAAGCTCTGTTGAGTGGTGGATTACCATATTTTTAAAGTCAGTAAATATCTTTATTCTCTTCATTGAACAACAGATTTCAGAAGGTTCAGTCATGTGGGTCAGGTCCTTATCACCCTGTGGTGTAAATCAGGAGTGGCCGCATTAATGTTTTGTGAGTCCGGGACTCTTTTTGCTGGCTCCACAGTCCCATTAGTGTTTTCTTTTTAAGGAACTGTTTTTTTCCTTTATACCCCTGTCGCCACTTTAGGGTCAGTTGACGTACCCTGAGCAGTTTAACATTCATTACATCCCTTTGCCCCTCTAATTATTCATTTTAACTAGCTACTGCTCATTTTTTATATTATAATTCCCAGTACTAGTTATATTTTAAAAGCTCTGTGTTTAGCTTATTGGTTGCAGGGTATATGAGGTTTTTACATCCCAGTGTGACCACACCGGCCTCCATTGCCTTCTTTCCCCTTGTTTATATATAACCGGAATGCATTTCTGTTACGGTCTTTCCATCTGGCGTTTAAGTAGCTCCCCATTTTTTTTTCCAGCAGATTTCTTATACATTGTGGAATTCTAGTCCAAATTCCTTGGGGCATTCAACATGCCTTTCTCAGTCCACTTCCCTAAGGCAAAAAAAGCCTTTGTGTGCTTTCACTTCCACAAGTTCTACCCCTTTTATGAACCTTTCAGAAATCAAATGTTATAATTAGAATGTTGTGAGCTCAGCACTTTCATTTCTCAGGAGTTTCTGCAAACATTTGCTTTGGTTTCGGGCCACCATGGGGTCACATCCCTCGGTTTTTTTGGGTTACTGCTTTGATTTTTCTGATTTGAAGTCATTAAAAAAATATCTCCAGAGTGAAATCCTATATAAATAGCAGACTTTCAACACGTTCTCTTACCAGCCAGATTCCACAAGCAGCTCATGCGGTCACTTATGACAACTTTGCGTTTAGGGCCACCAGTGAGCCAGAATGCAATCTAAGAAATGCAGGACAGGTACCTTTGCAGTGCTGCAAAAGAAAATGGGACACGCAGCTCCTCGGTTCTGTGCTTGTGGGCTACTTGAGCCTGCAAAATTAGTATAAAATAACAAGTGTTTTTTAAAATGACCACTTGGTTCGGCCCTTCCTACTGTAGTCATTCGCCCTGGCTGCAGCACAGGGAGAAGTGAGACTCCTTGCCTCAGCCTGCTTGGATGAATGGCCAGTTGACTCCTTTTGCGTGGCCAGGTCTCCTCTGCTATAATGGGAGACTTCCCGCCCTGGGCTCTGCTGCTTCCTGGGCTCTGCTGAGGTGTTCCCCATATGTTCCCCCAAGAGCACTACGGTCAGGGGCCCAAAATTTACTATCTATTCCGGGCCCCAAGGATATTAAACTTGCTGCAACTAGGGCCAGGGCCTTTTCGGTGGCGGCTCCTACCTGGTGGAATGAGCTCCCAGGGGAGATCCGGGCCCTGCGGGACCTTATGCACTTCCGCAGGGCCTGTAAGACGGAGCTCTTCCGCCAGGCTTTTGAGTAGGAGCTGCCGCCCTACTCTACCACCACCGCTATGGCTATCGAGGCCCTGAGGAAACATCTCTACCATCTGAATATTGCAAAGAATGACACATCTGTAACATCTGAATATTGCAAAGATGCCCTAGCCATGGGAAACATTCCGGGAACTCTGGACCTTTGTTCCGCCATCTTTGGAGTTATGTATTTGAGCGCCATTATTTTAATTTTTAGGATGTTTTAATGTTGTATTGTATTGTTTTAAGCTAGTAGGTATACTATGTTTTTATTATGGCAAGGTTTCCTTGCCCCTGTAAGCCGCCCTGAGCCCACGGGGGAGGGCGGGGTATAAATACGAAAAATAAATAAATAAAATTCCACTGCTGCTCAGTGTAGCAGCTGAAGCAAAATGAGGGGCTGGAATCTGTGTTGCACTGATGCAGCAACATCATACCCGAGACGCACCCACAAGCGATGTCACCATGTCAAGGTGGCACTCCATGCTTTTGGGTGTATCTACGGCATACAGGGAGGGAAGGTGGCCTGGAACAGCCTGATCTCATCGGGTCTCGGAAGCTAAGCAGAGGAGGTATCGGGATGGGAGATCATCAAGGAAGGCTCTGCAGAGGAAGGCAAAGGCCAGCCACCTCTGCTTCGCACTCGCCTTGAAAGCCCCTTGCTGGGATCGCCATAAGTCAGCTGTGACCTGACGGCACTTTACATGGACTCATGGAATATAGACTGGTCTAACTTTGGGAGAGTGATTTAAAAGTTACAAAGCTGTGCCTTCTGTTTATTGCCAAGTGGGTTTTATTTGTTTGGGAATTCTTTCTGTTTGTTTATGTTTTAAAATATGAGCTGCTACTTTTCTTCCTCTCTGGGACCCTCAGTAATCAGCGGGACTTCTGTCTTTTCAGCATGCGCTCCTGGTGCTGCAGATTCAAATGTCTCACATGGAGAACCGTATGCTTCCTGTATTTATAGAAGTTAGTATATGAAGGGACACCTTCAGGTAAGGCAGCCAGAATCAACAGGCGATACGGGTGATATTCCTGTGAGAGCTCGGTAGAGCATTTCAGCAAATGCAGCTCATTGTACCATGCTACTGCATGGGTGCCAAAAACTGCATACAACCTCCGGTGTGTAGTTTTGCCCAGGAGAAAAGCTGCATAGACTACAACCTCCGGTGTGTAGTTTTGCCCAGTTGCCTGATGCAGCAGGTAACCTCCCACCACCCCATTGCCCCAGCCTCCAGACTCTCTCTGTCGAGCAGTACAAGCAATGGAAGGAACAATGCCACCTGAGGCTTTGGCATAGGTGTGGTGTATTCAATCTGACCCATGTATGTATGAGAAACACTGTCACTGAATCACCATGTGAAGCTTCATTCCTGGGCTAGGATCCAAATCCCTCAAATGTTATTGGTAGCCCAGGAAGAGCCGACCAATCACCAACAGCCAGTTCCAAGAGCGGGAACTATTGTGATTGGACTTTATCCCTGCAACCTCATAGGTTGGTATTTGTATAGTAGGCGTGGCTACATTAGCCGGGAGAGTTTAAAAGTGGAACGGCTTCAATGCTAAAGCTGTTCTGGCTATTCATGTTGATCTGTTTGGAGTTGAGTTACGAGTTGCTGAATAAAGCTGATCTTTTGCTGAAATCACTCTCTGACTCTTTGTTAAGTAACTGACTTAACAATAGGGTTGCCTACTCTATAGGGTTGTCTACTCTATAGCAGAAGCTGGTTTTACCATAAAGTTTTTGTCCAAATACCAGAGTGTAGCCCAGAAGTCACTGGTATGATGACATCTGTGATTGCCGGCGATGTAGTCTGGGCCTTTCTCTTTCTCCTGCTAAGTCCCCCCTCATTCCCTGCCAGTTGCCAGGAGACCTGGAAACCCTTGGCATCACTTCTCCATGAGTACCTGGAAGTGATGTCATGGTGTCACCTGTCTCTCTAAGAATTTCCCAGATCTCGATGGTTTTTACCAGAATTTGAGGGATTCTAGGGTGTCATCTGCTGTTGTTTCCCCTGCTCTCTGCCCCCAAGTGCTCCTGCCTCCCCATACCTTTTCAGCCGGCAACTCTGCTGGCACGTTTTCTTAACAGTGGCATGTCAGACCATTTTGCTAAACACACAGAGCTGTCTCTTTGCTCACGTACCTGAGGCAAGCCCCTGAGGAACTGGCAGCACTGTGGGAGAAGGGAACAGATATGCTTGAGGCCTGTCGTTGCTTCCTAAACATGCACAGTGGCCAGCCAGGCCTGAGGCAAAGCCATGAGATGCCCTTAACACTGCTTAGAGCTTAGTTTGTTCTTTATGTATCCGGCAAGATACGACCCCTCCCTTTTCTGTGTGCTGGCACACCAACATCTTTCCAAGTAGATGATGCCCCCCCCCGTGCTGAATCCAAACAGGATTGCCTAGGCTTCTACTTTAGCAATCTAGTTGCCCTGCTTCTAAATTAAAATCTACTTGGTTTGGATTGATACAACTCTTCTGTGTAGAATAACTTTAATAGTACTAATAACCACACTTTTTGCAGGAAATCAAACATAGGAAAGGAGTGCCTTAACTGTTAGGTTACGTGTTTATTTTAACATATCCTTAAGAATTTCTGAAATTATGCTACAGCACTGCCAACATTTGGAGTCCTCAGTTCCAGACGCACTGTAATGTTGCCTGTTAGATGGTTCCAAATTACAGACCTTGTAGATTTGGATGCAGTAATCCTAGACAGTTTGGATGTTCATATTCTTGGACACATCTGTTTCCTCCCAAACCTGGACCCTGGCTGTACACAAATGTCTCAGATCGCAAAAAGCCAAGGCATTTGGGCTGGAAAAAAGTGCTCGAACAAGGCTTGTTAGATTAAGAAGGTGTGAGGTGTTTTTTTTTTTAAAAAAAGCAAAGATTTGAAAAAGATTGTGAGTACCCTTGGAGTGGAACAGGATATTTTCTTTCCAGACTCCCCTCTCTGCTAGGGACCAGTTCATCGAACTCACTAAATGAAAGAGTAATAATAAGACGTCTGAAAAGCCATTCCAAATGACCCCGGTTTAAAGGCTCGTTTTTCTGTTTTTATTGAGAATGATTTGCAGATTACAAAGCCAACCCATGTTCTAAGAAGTGTTCCTTAATTGATCTAACATCTTTGTTGTGGAGCAGAGTGGCCAGCACAAGCAATTTCTCTCTATCTGTGGCTGTCAGAGTAGTTTTAACTTCCCGGCTACTGCGCTTTGATAACTCATCATGCGGACAGTCATTGCCCACTGGAGGGCAATGTAGCACTGCTCTATGTGACCTCCACCTGCTCTTCTCAATGACCTCTTTTTGGATTCTCCCACTGAACTCTTTTTAAATGCAAGTTTACATTTCCATGTTCCTGTTAGATCTCTCCTGGGCTGTTTTAAGGAGAAGCCAGTTACTGTAGTGCTTTCTCAACTATTACATCGTCTATTTATACTGTGGTGTGTTTTTGTAGTCCATGATGTCATAGAACAAAATTTCAGCCATGTGCATCACATGTGCGAGGCCCAGCGCAGCTGGCCTTTGCAGGTTGGACTGATGTAATGTCAAGATTTTTCATATTCTATTTAAAATGGCACCTGTAAAAATAGCCTTCATTTTTTGGTAACCTAAATGCTATAATACTTAATTAGGCAAACTGACAGGAAGTGTCCCAGTGGCTTTGGAAAATGCTCCCCCCCCCATCTCGTAATGGTACATTCATACCACAGCAACATCCTTCAGTCTGGACGGATTTAGCCAAGAGGGGCTGAAATTCCCCCTTTAGCAAAATTATACATGTTCTTTTTATACTATCATGGCTACTTTTATTCTGTTGAGCCACACATTCCGGAACTCCCCAAGTCACACATGCAAATGTAGAGCTCCACATAAGGAAGGATAGCCCCCCCCCCCACAACTAACTTCCACATCAGTGAATGCTGTTCATATGTTTTGGGGAGAGAAATAAACATGGCATGTGAAATAACATTTTTAAAAGAATCGCCCAGACATTAGTTGCATGGAGGGCTGCTAAAGTTTGGATGATACCTCTATCCCACTCAAAGAGAGCTCTAATGTTCAGTTTTTGTTAACTCCATGCCTTGCTGATAGGCTGCATATGCCTGTAGTCCATGTGTGTGTGTGTGTGTGTGTGTGTGTATGCATTTGTACTGCAAGAAAAAAGAGAAACAACTTCCAAAGGTTCTTCTCCTCCCCCCCCTTCAAGTTCACATCAGTAGCAGTCAAAATCTATTGATGTGGGAATCTGTGACTTGGCTTGTAGCAGCAACTCAGAAATCTTCCAGATGCACAGAATCCATTTTGGGAAGCCCATGCCCTGGGTTAATCACATTGATGTGTTGCCAGTTTTAGATGTGATAAACCAGACATTTCTGTCACAATGAATGTACACTCTGATCATGAGATGCCTAAGCATAAACATTGTCTTAGAGTCATTGTCTTAGAGTCAACTAGCTGCTTCTTCAAAAGGTAAATGATCCTCTTTGGTAGTTTTCTAGCCATCTAGCTATCCACGAGCCAAGTTGCAGGAGCTCTGCTCAAGTAGCTTGGAATCCTAAGTTGGGGCTCTCATATTTTTGCCTGTCTAAGAGTCCCAGCGTATACTTCCAAGTTGCTTGAGCATCACTTCTGCAACTCGGCTGTTCTGTGCTGCTCAAATAAATCCTGTCCTTTCAAAGTAGCCACTTGTAACCCGAAACCATGTGATAAATGCTAATAAGTTTCCTGCCGGGCAGCGCTCTTTTAGACAGCTTATTTTTCATCCCTCCTTTCATGTGTGCCCTTTATTGATGACTTTGTCAGTACCACAAGTGTTCTTAAAGAGGACAAAAAGTAAATACAAATGAAAGATGCAGGTCTGATAAGACTCTCGAAGGTACACAGGAAATACTTTCCAAAGACCATTTTTTTCCATTCCCAGTTTCATCCTTTGAAAGTTTTAAGTTACCGGGCAGGCTGCTGTTTATAGTTAGCCAAATGTGAAACACCATATTTCTTCATTAAATGGCCATTTACAGCAAAACAAATACCCAGAGATCCAGTTCTGTGCTATATAATGGAAAAATAATACCTTCTTCACTACTGCTGGGACTGTTGACAGTGTTCAAATATTTTAAATGATGTTGGAAAGAAAACGAGGGACAATTGTTTGATGGGTCTGTTTTGGGCTGGATGAGCCAGAATGAGGCTTCAGCTCTGTGGGGGAAGGTGGAGACCTATGAAGCTGCCATATGATTCACATCATGAGTCCATCAGACCCAGGGTAGCCTGTTTGGAGGGTGCTGGCAGGACTGTGGGCAGAATCGGGTCTGCTAGAAAATACTTTACAAAACATGGCGGAAGTTTAAAGCCGACCCTCACCACTCACCCACACTTGTCTACTCATAACTCATTTTCTCTCAGCCAGAATCTGTGATGAAAAGGTAACCCATCTTTGTTGTTGTTCAGTCGCACAGTCGAGTCCGACTCTTCGTGACCCCATGGACCAGCTCCCGCCAGGCCCTCCTGTCTTCCGCCGTCCTCTGAAGTTGGCTCAACTTCATGTTCGTTGCATCGATGACACTGTCCAACCATCTCATCCTTTGCCGTCCCCATCTTCTTTGACCTTCAATCTTTCCCAGCATCAGGGTCTTCTCCAGTGAGTGCTCCCTTCTCATTTGGTGGCCAAAGTATTTGAGCTTCAGTTTCATTATCTGGCCTTCCAGGGAACAGTCAGGGTTGATTTCTTTTAGGATTGACTGATTTGATCTTCTTGCAGTCCAAGGGACTCTCAAGAGTCTTCTCCAGCACCATAGTTCAAAAGAATCTATTCTTTGGTGCTCGGCCTTCCTTATAGTCCAACTCTCGCAGCCATACATGACTACTGGGAATACCATTGCTTTTACCATGTGGACTTTTGTTGGCAGGGAGATGTCTCTACTTTTTATCATGCTGTTTAGGTTCGCCATCGCTTTCCTCCCAAGGAGCAGGCGTCTTGCTGGCAGTTAAAAACCTGAACATAAGTGGTTCTGGGTACAAAAATGAAGATGGAGCATTCGGGTTCTACTACTGGCCTTTCTTGGCACACTTCAAACCATCCTCTCTTTCTTTTAATAGGAAACCAGTTTACTGCCGTGGCCTTGTCCCCAACTCTCAGTGACATTCCAAGTTCTGGGGCAGACGTTTGCAGTAACCATAATCCATGTAATGCACAAAACATTGTGTAAGATTTTGAGCTCACCCGGACTCTTAATCAAGGCACATGCTACAGAATAAAAACATTTTGGACAGGAAGGAAAAAGCCAATTTTAAGCTGTGTTCTTAAGACCTCTATGCCAATATGTGGTGTCGATGCTGTTCCTAGGGGGTACCATCCCCCCCGGTGGGGTTGGGGGATATGCCGTCCCCCATTCCTGTTGCTTTCCACTGCTCTGTGCGGCAGTGTGAGAGTAATAATAATAATAAACAAACCACACAGTATAGCACGCAGCATAATGCCATGTCCAATAAAAAAAAACAACAACCCAGAAGTGACACGTTGAGTTTCTGGAGATTCCTAGAGCTAATGGTGTCACTTCCTTTTTTCTTTTTTTTTACTGTCAGTGATGTGATGTCGCAGCTAGCATCATGGCTTCCACATATCCCCACCCACAGCCCTCCAACCAGTGGCCAGGCACTTCCTGGCAACCCTGGTTGTGCCAGCTTCTCATTTTGACTTACTGTTGGTGTTAGATTCTGGGAAGAGGAACTAAACAATGGGGGGGGGTCATCACATTTTTCATTGCCATCCTAAGCAGCACAGTTCCCTTCCAGGATGGCACTGTTGGACTCCTTTCAGTGGCAGATAGGTTGTCCAGCCTGCTGGCTGCTAGTGGAGAATTTTGAATTAAAAGAGATTTCCTTTAAAAAATATTATTACAAAAATAATACAAAAACATGACAAAATACCAGGCTGCCATTTTTAAACCTGTTCTAGTCTCTGCTGATCTTCCTACCCATTATGCAGGTAATCTGGGCAAACTGAGGCCTAAAGGAAACATATAAATCATGAGCTGGCTTAGCACGATATCTAAGATTGGAGCTGTGATCAGGAAATTTGAATGTAGGTTGTGGGTAAAAACACAGAGAAACACACATTAAAGCTTCCTGCCTTTTGGATCATGGAAGCATAATTTAGTGCTATAGTCTAAATACTTAGGACTATCTTTACAGTTACAGCTAGGTCACAGATTTTTTCCAGGGTAGGTGGTGGTTTCACCTGCTGCATTTATGAGGGTATGTAAAGAAAGTTTTATTCCCAAGAGTATTCGGTGGGCTGTAAATTGTTTCTGGAGATTTTGCTGGGTGTGTTCTAGCTCTTCTTCTTCTTCTTCTTCTTTTTTAAAATGTAGTTTGTGCTGTGCAGTTTGGTCTGTCTTTTAATCTTGCAGACTGTCTGGCATATTTTGCCTTCTTGCAACTTGGTGGCTGTATTGTTAGCTGCCTTGAGTCTGAGGGAGACAAGGGGAGATAGACACGTTTTAAATAAATAAATATTAAAGACTGGGGGAGAAATGAAAAGAGAATTTATCTCTGTGTTACAGATTCCAAATATGGTGTAGTGTGGCAGCTTATCCACAGACATCAATCTTTACCTCAGCTATGAAACTATGGATGGCTTTAGCCAATCTGCTCACTTTGTGCCTCATCTCCATTTACAATATGGCAGTAATCTCCTAATCTACTTTACAGTGTTGTAACTATTCCTAAGATTAATGGTCCTATGTGAAGCCTTTTGAGCACCCTAAAGAATTAGATATAGATGCTATTTTTCTTCAGACTGACCGCAAATGCCCATGGTTTCCAAATATGAAGTTTTGTAGCCTTCTGTCCGACAAAGCACTGGAATAACTCAATACTCATTCCTCAAATCAGTGCTTTTAGATAAGAAAAGCCAAGAAACGATGTCATAGCTTGCCAGGGCTTAGCACCAGCGAAAGTTTTGAATGTCATGGTGAAGTTGTAGAAAGTGGCATCTGAGCAGGCATAGAATGTCTGTCTTTCACTGCTAGGTAATTACAAACAGACTTTGAGAATCAGTATGAAGAGCTTGGGGTGGCGGAGTGAGAAAAGAGAAGCAGATCCTGAAAAATGTGCAATAATACAGCGTACATGAAGTTTAGTCACTGGTTTAGGCAAATTCATGGAAGAGAGATCCATCAATGAGTATTAGCCACAATAACAAAATAGAACCTCCATGTTCAGAGTTCAGAAAAAAAGTCTGCAGTGGGAACAGAAAATTCCTCAGGTCCAGGGAAGGAAAAATCCAAAGACAGGTAAATACCAATTAAAATGGAGACAGACTCGGAAAGCTAGCTAACAAGCTTGCTGCATGATAAATTATTTCCTATGTTCAATGCAAGGCAGCACAAACTAAGAAAGTGTGGACAACTCTTTTTTGCATAGCTGACCACCTGACTTTTGCTCTTTGAGGTGTATCAGCGTGGCATAGTGGTTAAGAGCGGCAGACTCTGATCTGGAGAAGCAGGTTGGATTCCCCACTGCTCTGCCACATGAAGCCTGTAGGGTGGACCTTGGGCCAATCACATTTCTCGCAGAACTATCTCAGCCCCACCTGCCTCACAAGGGCTGCGGCCACACACACTAAACAATCCACTTTCGATCCACTTTCAGTACACTTTCCAACTGGATTTTACTGTGTGAACTGGCATAATCCAGTTGGAAATTGCATTGAAAGTGGATTGAAAGTGGATTATTTAGTGTATGTGTGTGTGTGACCGCAGCCAAGGTGTCTGTTGTGGGGAGAGGAAGGGAAAGTGATTGTGAGCCGCTTTGAGACTCCTTAGCATAGGGGAAAGCGAGGTATAAAAACCTACTCTTCTTCTTCATCATCACTTGGACAATGGAAGGGAAGACGTGATGAGACCAGTGATGAAGGCGACTGCCCATGATGGCGCACGTAAATGGGTGGGACTCACTTGTCTCTTCCTGGGTGAACTGAGAAGGCCAAGTTGTTTTAACTTCTGCCTCTTGAACAAATGAGATTATTTCAGTCAGGTGAACCTACACACAGGGGAAGCCTCCCAGATGCTGTGCATTTGCACCTTCTCCAGAATTCACATTCATTCAGAAATGTCAACTGTTGGCACATCACTTACTTTTGCATGCCTTTTTTTTTAATCGAGTACACAGAATTATTTTTATTATTATTCCCCCATTCTGTCCTCCTCATTGTTGGTCTTTCCTTCAAATACTGCTTTGTTTAGCAGGCACCCGTTGCAGTTTCCTTGTTAGCGTTTGGTATTGAGAGCAGATGTGTCCATTACCTATCATATTCTTCTGAAGAATGGATGGGTTATGAAAGGTCAATTTCAGCATGCCTTTCAATCTTCATTATTATTTCCTCTCCTTAGTTGCTGTGGCAGGAGTCATTAGCACAGGCTTCCGAAGCTTCCCAGGTTTGTCGCTCAAGCATGTCGCCAACACTTTGTTGGTGTGTTTCCGAATCTCTGTGTCTTAGCATGAACAAGTGGTCCTCAGTGTTCTGTTTCTGAAGCCTTTATGCCATTGTGTGTACCTTAACCAAATGGGCAAATAAAAGCCATGTGGGTTTGACAAGATTTATTTTTATTTATTTATTTAACCTCCGGCCCGGCTACGTCCTTCCGGTTCCGCAGGGCTGGTGCTGGGCGTCTGCACACGCGCCTTCTTTTTCCTCAGCGGCAGCCTCGATGTGTTCTTCCTAGCCACCAGGGATCGCTGGTGCGGACCTCGATCGCGTCCGTCTGCCGCCGCCACGCCACCACGCCGTCTGCTGTTTTGCCGTCTCGAGCCGGTACTCGCCGCCACCATCATCGCCGCCGCCGTCGTTCTTCCAGCCGCCATACAGGGTGCCCCCCACCCATCTAAGGGTGGGTACCCATTTATCTACTTGCAATTAAGTTGCTTTCGAACACAGCAAGTCTTGCTGTGTTGCTTCACATTTATTCGTACCAGCAATGTGCTTGGCACTCTAAAGGTAAAGGTAAAGGTTTCCCTTGCTCGAACGCCAGTTGAATCCAACTCTAGGGATGTGGTGCTAATCTCCGTTTCCAAGCCGAAGAGCCAGCGCTGTCCAAAGACATTTCCGTGGTCATGTGGCCAGCATGACTAAATGCCGAGGTGCACGGAACGCTGTTACCTTCCAACTGAAGTGGTGCCTGTTTATCTACTTGCAATTTCTTGCTTTCGAACTTCTAGGTTGGCAGGAGCTCACTCTGTCATTCAGCACTAGGGTCTTGAACTGCCAAACTACCGACCTTCAGGACTGCAGTTCAGTGTCTTAACCACTTGCCACTCTACAGGACACAAAAACCTCACAGTTCTCACTTAGTAGATGAAAAAGACAGAGATGGGGTTGTAGAGCCACCACCTCTGAGCAGCAGCCAAGACTGAGAAGGGACTCATGTAGGAGGAGACAACTGTGACAAAGCCACTACCTCCCAGAGTTGCCTAAAGATGGGACTATAAAACAGTGTTAGACAAAGAACCCAGAGTATGGGTAGTGTATTCTCCTTTTGGCTTCATGGAACCAGCTGACAAATGAGGTCACCAGGGGAGGGTGTGAAAGAGAGTCTCCTAGTCCCCCTCTTCTGTTTACAGTTGCTTCCAGGCACTGTGAATTATCATGGATGGTCAGTCGTTCATATTTAAAATATGTTCCTAAATGAATCCTTTGCACACCTGTGGCTGTTGCAGCCCTGAAGGGTTTAAATGAATACAGATAAACAAACAAAAACAAACAGAAAAATAAATAAATACAAGAGGGTCTAAATAAAAAAGCTGCTTCTGGAAAGTTGTTAGTCTAGAACTCTGATGGACTACACTAGAAAGGGCAATCGGTTGAAAGGAAGTGGCCTTTGGGAAGAGTGTCTATCTCACCATACTCACATGTCTCCACCTTAAAGACTGAGTGGATAAATTTGAAGCCAATGTAGGAAGAGACCTGTGTAATGAATGAGCCATTTAGGGATTTATAGGCTAAGGACATCATCTAGAAGCATGTCCAAATTCCTATAGGGAAGACCACATATTTACAGTTCTTTTTGTTATATGTCTGTAATGAACCATTTGGGTACCATGCTCTGTAGAAGCCAATCTTCTAAATAACTGGTGAGTAGCATCAATTCTGAAGTTTTCAAAGGCATTAGTAGCACTTATCTGCTGAAAAATATCACGAGATTTGTTCAAGATAGAGATGGTGAATGATGCTCCAAGCTACCACAATTCACAAGTTGATCCCAGAAAACCTCAGGAATGTGAACCCGAGTAAGCCAGTATTATCAACGTTTGTTTATTCATGTACAATATTTTTGGGTCTCCTTTCTGCCTGAAAATACCAGAAGCTAAATAGCTTTAAAAAAAAAAAAGCATCAGAAGCTGGTTAAAAAACACAGAGCATTGAAGCAGCATAAAACGTGGAACAGTTTAAAATGAATCTGAAAACATTTCTCAGGTAAAAACAAACTATAAAAATGTTGTTAAAGCTCAGGCCCTTGATTAAAAGTCTGGGTAAAAAGGAACACTTTGGCCCATCCAGTGGTGGATCTACATTTTGGTGACCCTGAAGCTTGAACTCTTATGGGGGCCCCTTCTCAACCAGCAGCAATAGGGCAACATCCAACAAGGTCCAAAGAACCTGAATTGAGAATTCAGATGTCTTTTTATGTTTCTGGTTGGCTAAGGGCTGAGCTGTAGAACTATTAAGTCGTGCACCAACAACGGATTTGAGGATCCAGCTGCAAAAATGTAGGCTATGAATAGATTCTGGCGAGCTCAACAAGCCCATACAGCTGGGGGTTTGGGTGCTGCAAGCCCCCGAGAAAATTTTGAAATTTGACCAATAACAGGGACATTTTGAGGCCATATGAAACAGGCATTAGAGCATATTCCATGGTCAGTATTAAGTGTTTCAATCCATTGGTTTATGATTCTGTCACTGAAATTGTTGTTGTTCAGTCGCCCAGTCGAGTCCGACTCTCCGCGACCCCATGGACCAGATCACGCCAGGCCTTCCTGTCTTCCGCCGTCCTCTGAAATTTGCTCAATTTCATGTTTGTTGCATCTATGACACTGTCTAACCATCTCATACTTTGCTGTCCCGTCTTCCTTTGACCTTTAATCTTTCCCAGATTGAAATAGCCTTGTGTTAATAACAAACATTTTTTAAAAAAACCTCCATCAATTTTGTTGAAAAATTAACTCATTAAAAAAAATTGCTTCAGGGCCCCTCCAGGATTAGGGGACCAGAAGCTTAAGCTTCATTAGTTTCACAGTAGATCTGCCCTTGGGCCCATCACCTATAACAGAGCAGGGTAGGTGCCAGGTGAGCGTCAAAGGAAAGGGCACACCACCAGCAAGGTTCCACTGCTGAAAACCCTACTGGCTGTGGATCAAGTTCCAGCAACGTGGTAATAGCATTGGGGCTCCTACTAGAGAGAGCCAGCATGATATAGTGATTAAGAGTGGCAGACCCTAATTGGGGCTCCTAGTAGAGAGAGCCAGCATGGTAGACCCTAATCTGGAGAACTGGGTTTGATTCCTCATTCCTCCACATGAAGCCTGCTGGGTGACCTTTGGCCAGTCACAGTTCTCTTAGAACACTCTCAGAGCCACCTACCTCACCAAGATGCCAGATGTGGGGAGAGGAAGGGAAGGCGATTGTAAGTCACTTTGAGACACCTTAAGGTAGAGAAAAGCAGCATATAAAAACCTACTCTTCTCCTTCTTAAATTAACTTTAAGATATCAGTCAGTCAGGAGAAACAACAACTGAAGGGTGACATGATTGAGGTTTATAAGATTATGCATGGGATAGAGCAGGTAGAGAAAGAAGTACTTTTCTTCCTTTCTCACAATATAAGAACTCGTGGGCACTCAAACCACTGGTGCTGGGGGGGATGTGGAGGGGGGAAAGGATTGGTGGGCCTGGGCCTTTCCATCGGTGCGGGGGTGTGGGGGTGAAGGTTCACCTGCGGCTGCTTCCTCCTCCACATGGAGCTCCTTCTCCCCCCTCCCGCGAGTATCGCGGGTGCCGCTTCTTGTAAGATCCTGTTAGGAGAGGATGTGAAGATGATAGCTAAGATATACTCCCTTCTCCTTAAGCAAGAGATGCAAGATGTGGTCATGAAAGAAACTACAAAGATATGGGCTGAAAATTTGGGCCATTTATTTATTTATTTATTGATATGCTGAAATGGCAGAAAGTATGGGGGAACACAAGATGGTTAAAAGTGGTATCATGGAAAGAAAATGTTTTCAAAGTGGTGCACCGATGGTACCTATCACCGGAAAGGTTAGCACGAATATACGACCGTCTGGATGGTAAATGCTGGAAGTGCAAGATAATGCTGGGCTCATATTACCACGTTTGGTGGTCATGTAAAGAGGTGTATAAATATTGGAGGGAGGTACAGACGATGTTAATACAGATAACCAAAAAACAAATCAGCTTAGATCCTGAAGTCTTCCTTTTAAATGTATTTCCTGACAATTGGAAGAGAAATGAAAAATACCTAATTTTACACATAGTAAAAGCTGCAAGGATTTTACTTGCAAAGGCATGGAAGGGTGAACAGGTACCAACCAAGGAGGAGTTGATAAGTAAAATAATTGAGGTTGCAGAAATGGATAACTTAACACAAAAAGTCAATGGAAACATGAACATTATATTTCAGAATGTATGGTCACCGTTTTATAGGTGGCTGGAATTAAAAGAAAAGGAAAATTGTAAGCTGTAAATTGTATGAGGAGGAGGTGATCTGCTTTTGTTGTAGTGGGAAGTCGGGTGTGGTGGGTTTGAGGGTTATTAGTGGGAGGGACTAGGTGGTGGGATACGATGTGATTGTATATATGAATGTGTGTTTCTGAAAATGAATAAAGACCTTATTATAAAATAAAATAAAGCCTACTGAAAAGGACTTATCAAGTCTGAGAGTTACTGTGTGAGCTGACATTAGGCTAAAAGGCCCAGCTAGGAACAAAGTAGTCTATAACAGGAGCCTGGCCTTGCTTCTGCGAACACACACACACACACACACACATTCAACATTTCAAGCGCATTATCTTCAAAGCTTCAGGTAACGCATGCCTTTATGCAAAATTCATTGGGTAGGGAAGTATCTTGGAAACTACATCAGACGCACCATTGCCCCTGATCCCCTGTATTCTTCCAGGTGCAATTAGAAAAACCGGGTTACTGTTCTAAAGATCACGACAAATGCAAAGCCCCCCAAAGAGGCAATGAAAAAATTCGATATGAAATTTAATATTAAAAAGTAAATATTTTTTTTAAAAAATAAGTTTAATATCATAGCTCTCAGCAATTCACAACCATTACCATATCTGTTTTAATTATATGTTTTTATAAATGTAATCTGTTCTTAAAGATACATATATTTTAAATAGTTTTTATGCAGTTGAATTTTCATTGTGGGGATGAGTTCCTCCACTCAATGTTCTTCTTAAGCTTATATTAATCAAATGCATATTTTTGTCAAATCTCTGTTGGGGCTTCCTCTTTTCCTGCTGCCTTCCACTTTTCCTGGCATCATTTTCCAGTGACTCTAGTTTTCTTCTCATAATGTGACCAAAGTATGACAGCCTCAGTTCGGCCTTTAGCTTTCCCGTTAATTGCATTATTTCTTGTATCTATTCTAATTACTTCATTTTACTGCATGGTTTTCAAATTTTGTAATCTAGTTTTATTGTGCTGTTGTGCTGTTTCTTGTATGTCTTATGCTGCATTTATTGCATTGTCCTTATTTTTATTGCATTTTTATTGCATTTATAATCCACCTTGATGCTCAGAGAGAAAATCATACTATTAAACCGACTGACCGACTGACCATGGGTATGTTCAAAACAGCATCCATTTATTAGAAAGAAGATAAAAAGGTAAAGGTTCCCTTGCTCGAAAGCCAGTCGAATCCGACTCTAGGGTTGCGGTGCTCATCTCCGTTTCAAAGCCGAAGAGCCAGCGCTGTCCGAAGACGTTTCCGTGGTCATGTGGCCGGCATGACTAAACACCAAGGCGCACGGAACGCTGTTACCTTCCCACCAAAGTGGTACCTATTTATCTACTTGCAATGTCTTGCTTTCAAACTGCTAGGTTGGCAGGAGCTGGAACTAGAGACGGGAGCTCACTCCGTTTTGCGGCACCCGGGTCTTGAACCACTGAACTACCGACCTTCCACAGCCTGCAATTCAGCGTCTTAACCACTTGAGCCACCGCAGCTCCTAGAAAGAAGATACAGGGAGGGAAATAACTGGTTGTGGGACAAGGGAGCTCATGCAGTACAGTTCTAACCAGGGCTTTTTTTTCTGGGGGAATGCGCTGGAACAGAGTTCTGGAGCCTCTTTGACAAAATTCTTTTAAAAATGTTTAAAAGTTCATGAGTTTTCACTATACAGATTGAAAACTTCATTTCTCTCTTGACAGTTCAGGCACCTCTTAAAAAAAAAAGCCCTGGTTCTAACTAACCATGAGGAACTCCACCCCATAAGACTAATAAAACACAAACAAATCTCAGAGGGGGAAATAGAATGTTCTGTGGTAATGTGTACAATAAGTACACCAAGTTTGGGGCTTTGTCTTTGTCATTGTTGGTGTTTGATGCAGCCCCTTCTTCATGTCTTTGATTTTTAAAGCATTAAACCCCTTGGGCTCTACTCGTCTTAGAACTCACTTTCTCTGATGACTTCCTATTGTGGTCTTTAGTATCAGTAGGGAGAATATTTACAAAGAGGCATTCTTGGCAGAGTGCCACCATGAAGTTTTCTTCTGGAAATTTGCCATTGAAATTTGCCCCAATCTTGGTTCTATGCAGGGCTTTTTTTGTAGAAAAAGCCCAGCAGGAACTCATTAGCATAATAGGCCACACCCAACAGCAGAAACTCATTAGCATATTAGGTCACACGCCTGACAGCACAGCTTATTAGCATATTAGGCCTCCATGTTACCAGAAGTGTGGTCATCCAGCCACACCCACCTTTTGCTTCTTATTCTGTTTACCTTGTTTGTTGTCAAAACCCAGGGTCTTTTTTTTGTAGCAGGAACTTCTTTGCATGTTAGGCCACACACTCCTAATATAGCCAGTCCTAATGAGTTCCTGCTGTTGGGTGTGGTCTATTATGCTAATGAGTTCCTGCTGGGTGTGGCCAATTTGGGAGCCAGCCGGAACTCCGTTCCTGTGCGTTCCTGCCCAAAAATAGCCCTGGTTCTATGAACAAGTTCCATGTACTCTAGACAGTCTGTGCCATGGAACGCCCTGTCTCTTCTACTAAAATTTCAGTTCAATGGTTTTCAGTGATTCCTTTCACAAATGGAAGTTTTGAGCAGAAGTGTGTTTCATAGCAGAGAACATAGCATTCACAGGACTCATTCATAGTATCCAGGCCCAGATCTTAATATCTGCTAGAGATGATGAGATTGTAGTCTCATTTGGGCTGACTTCTAATGGCAGTGATTAAACAAGTCAAGGTATAATTTTAATAACAATTTTGTTAGTATTCTAGTCTGAATGTTTTAGGATCATTTTTCTGCCTTGAGCATTTAAGATGAAGAAGGCTAAAAGCCAGCTAAAGAAATAAAAACAATAATTTAATTATTTTGCCTCCACCACAGCCACGTGCAAACAGTGATGGTATACACTGCCACTGAGCATTTACTGAGGTAGAGAAGGAGCTCCAGAGTTTACTGTCAAGTATCATTCAACAGAGAAAAGTGGAAATCAGAACTCTACCATACAGACATTTTCCTGTTAGTTTTTGCCCTGCCAGAATCCCTCTAAGTGTTAGCAGCCAAATAATACTTTGGATCCCCTCACTTGCATCGCTACTGGTCACTGTTGTTTTTTACCTTATAGATGCAGAACTGAAGCAGAAGGATACCATTTTTCCAAAGCCACGGAATGATAGCAACATAGACTACGGGTCTTATATCCAGGGCTTTGCTCACCAAGTCCCAGAACACACATTTACTGTAATTGAAAATGCCACGTTAAGCTTGCAGATGTCCATGGCATTCTGTTTTTATGAAAACTTGTTCCAATGGCTTAGCAAGCTAAATGATAGCCTTTTCCATAGTAGATTTCAAATGAACCACATGCTCCTATTCTGTATATCATTAGCACTCATCTGTTTATTGGTGGCCAATTTACATGTATAATTCAGATGAATCCAGTGCTTTCTGGTAAATGTCTAAACACTTGAAAAAGATGCATAAAATAAAGGGTGTGTGTGTCATTTCCCCCCCTCAGAACATTTTCTAGCCATACATTAAAGAGTCCATTAGGATGGTTGCCTATGCTTACAGCTGGGACATTTCTGAGATCCACACTTTATCAATCATCATTCAAACTATTCAGTGTGGGTTTTTTCTTCAGATATATTTTATTAGTCCAAGTAACATCACCAGTGAACAGATCAGTATCTATTATCAGTTCTTTTAAAAAAAGACATAAAAGAAAGAAAGAAAGAAAGAAAGAAAGAAAGAAAGAAAGAAAGAAAGAAAGAAAAGAAGAGGTTAATAGAATAAAATAGATGTTTTGAACTCAGTTGGTGTTGAAGCTTTCCAGATTAGCACAACTGTTCTTTTCAGAAGTACAAGTATGAAGTATGCATTACAGGGTGTAATGAAATGGGTTTTTTAAACAACTTTTGGGCTTGCCAAATGTGCAGTTTGCATAATATGTTTGCAGAGAGAGGCAGGTAATACAGCACTGATAATGAATTACTTGCAAGCAAATGGATATTCATCATTTTAGTATTATCCCTGGAAATGTATACTTGAGTTTTCAGTGTTTAAAAACTGCAACCTCTAAACAGCCAATTGCCCCACTTCAAAGAAGAGGATACTGTAAGGTCACCTCCATACTTGAGAGGAGAAGGATGGAGCGTAATGGCAGGGTCTCAGTTAATTACTCTCAGCTTTCCACAACTAAGAAGGATACATCAGTCCATCAGTCTCCAATTTAGAAATATTTGTTTCCTTCACTATGTTTCCCCCTGGAATTAAACCCAAACAAACAGTAACCATATAAACTCTAAGTTTGTTATTTCTGTTTGGTCCCTGAATCTATCATCTTCATTATGTTGTATGCTAATTTACTGCTCACCCTCTACCTATATGTATGGACTGGTAACTTCCATTTCATTGTATCCAAAGAAATGTGCTTGCACACACAAGCTTATAACTTGGAATAAAATTCTTGGTCTTAAGGGTGCCACTGGATTTAAACTTTGTTCTACTCAGAAATGTGGTAGTCATCAAAGAGTTTTACCAGACACTAATCCTCCCCAGGGTCATTTTGCCTGTGGAAATCATAATTGTTGTAAGTTAATATGCAATATGAAATATTTCATCAACTCTTTTGATTAGAAAAAATATATACTGAAGGATTTTACGACATGTAATTCCACATAAACTTTATGTTGGAAAAAACAGCAAGGAACCTAAACAACAAGGAACCTAAGAAAACACATAGCAGAACACAAAAGTTAAATTGAAAAGAACAAGAGGCCCATTGGCAGCGTTCCCTCTAAGCTGAGTTCGTGTGAGCTAGCTCACAGTTTTTTAGCCTCCAGCTCACACATTTTTGTCTTAGCACAGGAAGGATGGCTCCAGAGCAAACTAATTGATGCAGTAGCCAAACTGCTTGCTCACAACTTTAATGCCAGGAGCTCATAATGTAAAATTTTTGCTCACAAGACTCTACAGCTTAGAGGGAACATTGCCCATTGGCTACTTTAATGAACACAGTCATGGTCCCTCTGATTTTACCTTTTGGGCTGTGCAAATGTTAACTTGAAAAAAGATACAGGGTTGCCAGGTCTGGGTTGGAGAATACCTGGGGGTGGATCCAGGAGAAGGTGGGGTTTGGGGAGGGGAGAGGCCTCACGGTACAATGCCATAGAGTCCATCCTTCAAATCAGCCATTTTATCTAGCGGAGCTTATCTCTGTCAGCTGGAGATCAGTTGTAAAAGTGGGAGATCTCCAGGTCCCACCTGGAGGGTGGCAACCCTAAAAAAGAAGCAGATTAGATTGTCATACTCCAGACCCTGACACCTAAAGGGTTAAAATTGTAAAATAGAGAGATATTGCATCAATTAAACACTGGTATATACTAGGAGCCTTCCATTGGCAATTGCTACTGATCTTGTACTCTTGTTAAAGAAAAACTGCAAGACTAGCAGGCTTGTACAGAGGAGGGCAAGATGATTAGGGGACTGGAGCACCTTCCCTATGAGGAAAGGCTGAAGAGTCTGGGACTTTTCATTTTAGAAAAGAAATGAGTAAAAGGGGACATGGAGGTTTATAAAATTGTGTATGAGGTAGAGAGAGTTGACAAAGATAAATCTTTCTCCCTCTCCCAAAATACTAGAACTCAAAGGCATCCAGTGACACTGATGGGCAATACATTAAGGACAGCCAAAGGAAATACTACTTTACACAGAGAGTGATTAAAATGTGGAATTTGTTCCCAGAGGATGGAGTGATGGCTACAGGAATAAACAGCTTTAAAGGGGGATTAGATAGATTCATGGAGGACAAGTCTATCAATGGCTACTAGCCTGGTGATTTAGGGGAACATTCAGAGGCACTAATTCTCTGAATCCTAGAGCCAGGAGGCAACCTCGGAGGAAGGCCTCGGTCTCGATGCCCTGTTGTTGGCCATCCAGAGGAACTGGTTGACCACTGTGTGAGAAAGGATGCTGGAGTAGATGGACCATTGGTGTAATCCAATGGGCCTCATGTTCTTATGTTCTAGGCAAAGATTCTTTTAACATTGAACCAAAACCTGTTATGTTCTGGATAGTTTCTCTTATCTCTCTCCCTTGTTTTCCTTCATGCAATCTTAGGGAAAGAATATGCTCTAGTGGTTCTGATTTTGTACCAAGTTTATATTATACTCTACAAATTGTAATTGGACTTTAAACCTAATTCTTTATTTATTTACATATTTTAACTAAATAACCATTGCTATTTATGAGAACTCAGTAACGTATTTGCGTATTATATATTCCAATTACCCCGAAGAAGCCTATTGGTAAAATGTATAGGGAATTTTAACTAAGTAATAAAATATATATTTACCTTACATTGGCCTTGGCCTTATTTTTAATTTTAAAAATTATCTCTTAGTGACTGGTGCAGCCCTTTTATTTTCTCCTTGCTTGTTCTTTTTGTTTCAATTCCAAACTGAGACAGGTAATATTCATTCAACACCAATCACTGTGACATCTTCATGCAGAAGCGAAATGTCTAAAAGCAAATGAATTTACAAATTCTCTGCTATTTCCTTGATGTGGAATCTCAGTGTAACTTTCTTCTAATTGTGTTCAGGAATGGGATCTTTGTGTGTGTTGCAAAAGTAACCTAAAAATCAGGCTGTGTTGAATTTCTCTCTCAGAAATGGATATTTCAGTTGGGTAGGTAGAATTTTACCTCAGAAAAGGCTTCAAATGGGAAAACATTTGCTTTGAAAATATTTTATATTATTATTCTTTTCATCACCATTGTGCTCCCCTGCTATGGCTCCCGGGCACCACATCCTTCTCCCCCCACTTGATTCTTTCTCCTCCTTTCTGAATTCTTTGCATGGATGATATAAGCCAATCAAGCATCACATAATGAATAGGATGCTGTAAAGATACTAAATCTGACACAAAGCAGCAAACGAAGTCACGAGTACGCAGCCGGTTACGTCAGTGATGGCAAACAAGGGTAACTGAGAGAGAGAAAGTAAAGGAAATTGAAACAATGTATAAACATTTTCACAAGGAGTATCAAAATACGAAAAAAGAGTGGTGTTTTTTACACCACCAACAATGATTGCAAAAGTGGCAAAAGGTTTCCCCTCTGCTGTACCTAAAAGAAGCCTCTATGTGCTTCTCTCTACTGGTTGCAGACTTTCAGTCTCGGTGCACTTCCAAGCAGAAGCCTGACAGTGAGGGAGCCTCTTTGTCCCTCATGCATAGGAGAAAATGCTTTGGATAATTTATCCATGTGAAGTTGCAAGCTGCCAAGGTCACTAAGAGCATAGAAGATTTGCTGAATAAGTGCTTTGCAAGCAATATAAAGGTGCCTAGTTCAGCGCTACCATATGGACCTAATTTGTCTTATTATACTTCTGTATTTTCTCCTTGCATAGCTATCTCTTGCTCTTTTGCATCCAGTCATATTTGTAAAAAGAAATGTAAATGGTAATCTTACTATCATGGCCTGCTCTTGTAAGATTGTGATTATGCTATGGTTCCTAATGCTCTATTTCTCAATAAGGTATTTTGTCTAGAATCTCAGAGCTCTAGTGGGTCTGGCGACATGACTACTAAACAAGCTTCCAAATATGTTCTGGTAAAATTGTGAAGGATTATGATACAGCACTTTCCAACAGATATTACAATGACAGTTTCAAATGTCATGAATTACTTAGATGGAAATTGCCAGCATAACAGCTGAAGAGGTGAATCCAGCATCCTATTTCACATGGTGGCCAATCAGTTGCTCTGGAGGGCCAACAAAAAGGTCATGGAGGCCAAGGCCTTCTCCTGATACTGCCTTCTAGCAGTGACATTTAGAGGCTTACTGCCTCTGGAGGAAGTTCCCCCCAGTCACCATGGCTACCAGCCACCGATAGACCTTCATAATCTGTCGTCTCCTCTTAAAGCCATCTAAGCAAGTGGCCATCACTATAGCCAAATCTGAGTGCATGCATGCATATACCCACACATACATACTATAAAAATTGAATGAGTTCTAAAAAATCTTTTCAGTTGTATATAGGAAGTTCTGAAAGAGAAAAGAGTAGGAAAAACCCATCTGTACACTGAAAACTATAGTTCCAATTTGCTTGATGAAGCAGCCTTAGACAAGGATTGCAACATACATGAAAACTAAAGGGAAAAGCCTTTTATCAATGCTATAATGATGGTGAAAACACGACAATATGCTAACTTAATTAAGGCAGATCCCATTTTTTTAAGTGCAATTAATAAAATGTATAAAAAGTCTGAGAACCATTAACAGATCCATTTTAGGTAGCTACTTTCATTGTTCCACAAGGTCAAGATATTATGAACTTTTGCATAAGCATTTTACCAATACTTCTGAAATTTAATAATTTTTATTTTGTTGAACACATACTACTAGTATGTAGCTATTTAGCATCTTTCTGTCTTGAAGTAATTTTACTTTGGCCCTGTTGTATTTCTTATTATTAAAACTCAGCCTAGAATAGTTTAAAACATCTATTCCCATTAGATTTGGGGGCAATTATAAAAAGCAAGAAGAAGTAAAATGTATCCAGGATCAGAATCGAAAATATTTTCTGCCAAGTGATGATAGGAATTCAGTTTTACCTCATCTGGCCATCTCATTTTATAAAAGATGCCACTGAGCTACAAATGACAACTAGGAGTTTGTTGCATATTCCTTAAAGCAACAAGCAGGTAAACAAATAAACTATTTCTCTCTCCTTCCTTCCCTCCTATTTTCTTTCCCCAGTCCCTTGGTGATTCCTGGGGAATGTAGTCATGTGCATGCCTGATGCAAATAGCATCTCATTTGAGACAATGGGAAGAAGAAGAAGAAGAAGAGGAAGAGAAGTCTCACGCTGTGGTCAGAATTGCCATTTGGCATGGAGGGGAAGAGCCCCAATTTCCTCTGGAGGAATTTGACTAGCAGCTGTGTGATCACACATCCCTTTGTGCTGTGGGCTTAGCCCATCACTGCGCAATCAGATGCCACCTCAGGCGAGTGGGGGTTTTTTTGCCTTTTTACCATGTGCGTAAATGAGGAATTGAACCTCCACATGGAGGGCTCCCTATAGAGTATGTGGTTATGCACATAATGCTAAGCGGGGTGGGGGGAAGGCACCGAGTTGGGATGGAGTGAGTAAACCATCCTGATGACTTGAGATTGTGCTTAAGCAATCACAATTGGGAAAATCCATCCAAGGCTTGTTGGCAAGTGTTAGGACCATACTTTCCCCAGTGTCTTTTAACTTCATTTTTGTGGCGGGGCAGCACGGGTTGTCGGTGACTGTGGGACCTTTCCCAGATGTTGCTGTCTGATCATGCCCTTTAGATCCATCAGGCATTCAAAGCTATGTTGGATCTAAAGGCATGTCTGACTGCAGCATCAGAGTGCCTTACGGTCTCCTATCCCTTCCCCTCCCCTCCCCACAACAGGGACCCTGTGAGGTAGGTGGGACTGAAAGAGCTCTTTTGAGAACTGCTATTGCCCCCTGAGCCGGAAATAAGGAGACAGACAACTGTTTGGAATTCAAACAAGGGCCACTTTATTAACTATTTATTTTGCATAATAAATCAACAGCAAGGGAACTAAATGGGAGCAGAACAAGCCAGGCAGGTGTCACTCCAGCCAACCTCCTTGCCTAGATGTATGGGCAAGTCACTAGCCCCAGTCTAGGGCCAAGTCTCTGGCCCGTAACCGGCAGCCCAGCGCACAGGTCACCCCCCAGGAGTGCCTACCCTGAAGCCCTACAGCCTCAGGGAGGAGCTTACCAAAGAGGCTCCCTGAGGTGGTCACCATTCCCAGCCCTAAGCCCTACAGCCCTGGGGCCGTTCCTGATGACCCTCTGGTCCCCAACCGGAACTGACTGAAAGTGCTTACCAGTTCTGCTTTCTTTCCCACCCTACTCTGCCAAAGTGACCAGCTAATTACTTCCCCATACTCAAAAGAATGCCTGAACAGATTCCCATATGTTCATAGGTAGGCGAAAACACACTCACCCGCCAGCCAATTATGATAAGTGTGAAAAATTCCTACCTGGCCCCAAACAAGTGACCAGCACCAACCTACACAGAACAGAGGGTGGGCGGGCGGGCCGAGCACGAGATGCAACTGACAGAGGGGGAACGGGGCCGAGCCTATAAAGGCCAGCCCCGCCCACTCAGCCAAGACACGCTGCGTGATTGACCCAAGGGCACACCGGCAGCTGCATGTGGAGGAGTGGGGAATCAAACCCAGTTCTTCCAGATTAGAGTCCTCACTCCTAACCACTCCACAATACTGGCAACAGGAATGGAAATGAGAGAGATATTCTTCCTCCCCTCCTATCAGATGACTGGCTGCTTGCCAGTCCAATTGGCCTTCGGCTTAACTGGCTTGGTGCTACCAACTTGGTGCGGGAGCAATTGCTGCACCATGGCTAGTGTGGTAGGGTTAGGGAGAAGAGAAGTAGTGGGAAGTGGGGTGGCAGAATGTCTTTTAGAGGTATTCTGAGCTTGGAGTAGGACACAGAGTAAGAAGTGATTTTTGGGGCAAATACCTTGGTTTTCCTGAGCTTAGCTCTGTGGCTGGAGGTGTAAGGACATCTCTGATGGTGTGGGAACTTCCAGGTGAACAATGTGTTTCCCCCCCCCCACTTTTCTTTACCTAGCAAGCAGACAAAAGCAAAAACAACTATAGCTATATGAAGAAGATAGTGAAACAGAGTAAGCATAAATAAAGAGAGTGTCAAAACATAGTTCAGTAGGTTCTTGTCATGGGAATCAACTATTAAACAAACTGCGGAGACTTAAGAGGCCCTAGAGTTTGGTGATAATTGGAAAATGAAGTTTGAGCGGGGAGTTATGTGTATTCTGCAAAGGAAAAGTATTTATTATAGTCTGCTGGGAATGGCTGGAAATAATACCTCTTAACACAAGAAAGCGATAGCAATGGTGAGATACTCTAGTACAGACAAAGATGAGGGGCCCAAGCCTTCTTTCAGCAACAAGATTGCAAAGTTTATTGTAACAATACCATTAAAATCCAGTGATAATCTTTGACTTCACATGCACCAGATTGTTATAAATAAATATACACAAGTACTGCAATCTGCAATAAAGCGTTGCAGATTGTATCTTTCTCCTCATGCATCCCTTAATTTTAGCCCTGTCTGTAAACTACTCTGACCTGGGTGGCCCAGGCTAGCCTGATCTCTTCAGATCCTGGAAGCAAAGCAGATCTGGATCTTGTATTCTGATGGGAAACCTCCAAGGATTGTAACACAGAGGCAAGCCACCTTTGAATGTGGGGTCACCATAAGTCAGCTGTGACTTGATGGCACTTTCCACCCCCACGTCTGTAAACTGCAGTATGGAGTGTGAATGATGGAGTTGATGAGAGCAAATTAAAAACCATTTGGTTCACTTGTACACCTCTGATTCCTCCTCATTATACTTGCTAAATATTTTCTCTGTTCTCTCTCCCTCTACCCCTTCTGTCCTCTCCTGCTTTACCTTTCCCTCTTCCTTCTTCCCCCTTGACATGATTACTCCATCCCCCCATATTCTTCCCACACACTGCCCATTACCCACTCAAACACCAAAGCATTGGCATCAAGTTGCACTATGGGCCCAGAGTAGAATCCTCTTTGTCAAGGATCCACAGTGCAATTCCAGGTCAACACTATGCAATCTGGCTCAAATTGAGCTACAGACCCTTAGCACAGACATCATTTATTTCCTGCCATGACCTTGTGACACAACTCTATGCAAATGCTTCAACATCTGGTAGAGTTTCTATGGCAACAGTAGTGGTGCCCAAACCACTAAGTTGCTTGAGCGGTGGCGCAGGCAGTAAGGGAAGCCTGCTTTAACACATCTGGGTGAACAGCTCCAACTGTTCGATCCCCCACCGCGGTCAGGGTGAGCTCCTGGCCCTATGTCCCAGCTCCCGTCGACCCAGCAGTTCAAAAGCCCGTTAAAGGGCAAGTAGATAAAATGGGGACCTGCTATTAGAGCAGGGGGGCACCCACCTTAGTTGTAGCGGCGACGGCGGAGAATGGCGGAGAACGGTGAGCAGCGGCGGAGAGGAATGGCGGCTGGTGAGACGAGGCGATGGATGAAGGAGGCCGGACCAACTAGATGCAGAGGCGGAGCGACGCGGCAGGCCGGAGCCTGATCTGAACGGAGGCCGCTGCGAGCATGCGCAGAAGCACAAAGTGGTCCTGGCCTGGAGGCGGAGTTACGACAGCCGGAGTTACGACAGCCGAGAGGTGGAACAACGAAGACCAGTGCTGAAGAAGGGTCGCTGCCGTACTGTCCCCTCACAAGGAAGAAGATCTGCTACAGAACAAGGGTGCCTGGTAGGAATTTCACCCTCCCGACATACATGTGGCCCTAGATTAGGATTGTTTGGAAAATTAGAATTGTAAGCCGCTCAGAGCCCCTTAGGGGGGTGAACGGGATAGAAAGCTGAATGAAATAAATAATAAATAATAAGTACTCATTGGTCCATTAAGTGTCCTGGATACATGAAGCTGCCTTATACTGAATCAGACCTTTGGTCCATCAAAGTCAGTATTGTCTACTTTAGACTGGTAGTGGCTCTCCAAGGTCTCAGGCAGAGGTCAGTCATACCACCTACTGCCAGATCTTTTAACTGGGGATTGAACCTGGGACCTTCTGCATGCCAAGCAGATGCTCTATCACTGAGTCACAGCCCCTCCAAATAGATAAATTTACAGATTGCTATAACCCCTTTTGGTGGATTTTGTTTTGCCCCAAGAGAGTTTGGGGTGCAGATCAGATTTTTCTGTATATGTGTTTATGTGGGGTGCCCCAAGATAAGCAGAATCCTCTCCCCACTTAGTGTGTGGGGAGAAATGGGACTTGCAAGCCACCATTTCTGCCCACCTGAGAGTGGAGCCTCCTGCCCGGTGAGGCTTCTCTCTCACGAGTCCAGAAATTACTGTCTGTCAGTAGCACCACAACCAGCTAGTCAATTATTAATAGGACCATTTCCACCTGAGGGATAGCACCCAGGCAGCCTCTGCTGATTTGGCACTTAAAGGAGCAGCTCAGCCCTTTCTGTCTCCCTTGCCTTTCACACTCTCAACTGGGAGGACAAGTGCTCTTACCTGTGTACACTAAGGGAGTATGGGGGCGACTGCTGCCCCTTCCCTCTCTACTCTTGTTATGTGAGACTGGCCAGATCTTAACATGGAACACAGAGATAAGACTGACCACATTCAAAATGAGAAATTTTATGGAAAAAAAAAATAAAAGTTCACACAAGTGTAACGATATGAGCTTATGTTTG